>NW_026704055.1:0-92500 GCF_958295425.1 Solea solea
ACTGTTTCTACTGTCCCATAACATAAACCTCACAAATAAAGTTAACATCTCATAAGATATAGTTATATACCTTCAGTGTTTGATTTTGCAATGATTTCACTGTTTGAGTGTGTTTTTCTATTTTTGTCTGTTTTTGTGCGCATTCAGCTGGAATACGACTGTTTTCTGATTTTTTTTCATTTTTCTACTGTCCCATAACATAAACCTCACAAATAAAGTTAAAATCTCATAAGATATAGTTATTTATCCTCAGTGTTTGATTTTGCAATGATTTCACTGTTCTGATGTGTTTTTCTTTTTGTGTCTTTTGTTGTGCACATTCAGCAAGTATACGGCTGTTTTCTGATTTTTTTCAATTTTCTACTGTCCCATAACATAAACGTCACAAATAAAGTTAAAATCTTATAAGATATAGTTATTTACCCTCAGTGTTTGATTTTGCAATGATTTCACTGTTTGGATGTGTTTTTCTATTTGTGTCTGTTTTGTGCGCATTCAGCAAGTATACGGCTGTTTTCTGATTTTTTTCAATTTTCTACTGTCCCATAACATAAACCTCACAAATAAAGTTAACATCTTATAAGATATAGTTATATGCCGTCAGTGTTTGATTTTGCAATGATTTCACTGTTTGGATGTGTTTTTCTATTTGTGTCTGTTTTTGTGCGCATTCAGCAGGGATACGGCTGTTTTCTGATTTTTTTCAATTTTCTACTGTCCCATAACATAAACGTCACAAATAAAGTTAAAATCTTATAAGATATAGTTATTTACCCTCAGTGTTTGATTTTGCAATGATTTCACTGTTTGGATGTGTTTTTCTATTTGTGTCTGTTTTGTGCGCATTCAGCAAGTATACGGCTGTTTTCTGATTTTTTTCAATTTTCTACTGTCCCATAACATAAACCTCACAAATAAAGTTAACATCTTATAAGATATAGTTATATGCCGTCAGTGTTTGATTTTGCAATGATTTCACTGTTTGGATGTGTTTTTCTATTTGTGTCTGTTTTTGTGCGCATTCAGCAGGGATACGGCTGTTTTCTGATTTTTTTCATTTTTCTACTGTCCCATAACATAAACCTCACAAATAAAGTTAGCATCTTATTAGATATACTTCTGTACCCTCAGTGTTTGATTTTGCAATGATTTCACTGTTTGGATGTGTTTTTCTATTTGTGTCTTTTGTTGTGCACATTCAGCAAGTATACGGCTGTTTTCTGATTTTTTTCAATTTTCTATTGTCCCGTAACATAAACCTCATAAATAAAGTTAACATCTTATAAGATATAGTTATATGCCTTCAGTGTTTGATTTTGCAATGATTTCACTGTTTGGATGTGTTTTTCTATTTGTGTCTGTTTTTGTGCACATTCATCAAGTATACGGCTGTTTTCTGATTTTTTTGAATTTTCTACTGTCCCATAACATAAACGTCACAAATAAAGTTAAAATCTTGTAAGATATAGTTATATGCCTTCAGTGTTTGATTTTGCAATGATTTCACTGTTTGGATGTGTTTTTCTATTTGTGTCTGTTTTTGTGCGCATTCAGCAGGGATACGGCTGTTTTCTGATTTTTTTCATTTTTCTACTGTCCCATAACATAAACCTCACAAATAAAGTTAGCATCTTATTAGATATACTTCTGTACCCTCAGTGTTTGATTTTGCAATGATTTCACTGTTTGGATGTGTTTTTCTATTTGTGTCTTTTTTTGTGCACATTCAGCAAGTATACGGCTGTTTTCTGATTTTTTTCAATTTTCTACTGTCCCATAACATAAACCTCACAAATAAAGTTAAAATCTTATAAGATATAGTTATTTACCCTCAGTGTTTGATTTTGCAATGATTTCACTGTTTGGATGTGTTTTTCTATTTGTGTCTGTTTTGTGCACATTCAGCAAGTATACGGCTGTTTTCTGATTTTTTTCAATTTTCTACTGTCCCATAACATAAACCTCACAAATAAAGTTAACATCTTATAAGATATAGTTATATGCCGTCAGTGTTTGATTTTGCAATGATTTCACTGTTTGGATGTGTTTTTCTGTATGTGTCTGTTTTTGTGCGCATTCAGCAGGGATACGGCTGTTTTCTGATTTTTTTCATTTTTCTACTGTCCCATAACATAAACCTCACAAATAAAGTTAGCATCTTATTAGATATACTTCTGTACCCTCAGTGTTTGATTTTGCAATGATTTCACTGTTTGGATGTGTTTTTCTATTTGTGTCTTTTTTTGTGCACATTCAGCAAGTAAACGGCTGTTTTCTGATTTTTTTCAATTTTCTACTGTCCCATAACATAAACCTCACAAATAGAGTTAAAATCTCATAAGATATAGTTATTTATCCTCAGTGTTTGATTTTGCAATGATTTCACTGTTTGGATGTGTTTTTCTATGTGTGTCTGTTTTTGTGCACATTCAGAAAGTATACGGCTGTTTTCTGATTTTTTTCAATTTTCTACTGTCCCATAACATAAACGTCACAAATAAAGTTAACATCTTATAAGATATAGTTATTTACCCTCAGTGTTTGATTTTGCAATGATTTCACTGTTTGGATGTGTTTTTCTATTTGTGTCTGTTTTGTGCACATTCAGCAAGTATACGGCTGTTTTCTGATTTTTTTCAATTTTCTACTGTCGCATAACATAAACCTCACAAATAAAGTTAAAATCTTATAAGATATAGTTATATGCCGCCAGTGTTTGATTTTGCAATGATTTCACTGTTTGGATGTGTTTTTCTATTTGTGTCTTTTGTTGTGCACATTCAGCAAGTATACGGCTGTTTTCTGATTTTTTTCAATTTTCTACTGTCCCATAACATAAACCTCACAAATAAAGTTAACATCTTATAAGATATAGTTATATGCCTTCAGTGTTTGATTTTGCAATGATTTCACTGTTTGGATGTGTTTTTCTATTTGTGTCTTTTGTTGTGCACATTCAGCAAGTATACGGCTGTTTTCTGATTTTTTTCAATTTTCTACTGTCCCATAACATAAACCTCACAAATAAAGTTAACATCTTATAAGATATACTTCTGTAACCTCAGTGTTTGATTTTGCAATGATTTCACTGTTTGGATGTGTTTTTCTATTTGTGTCTGTTTTTGTGCACATTCAGCAAGTATACGGCTGTTTTCTGATTTTTTTCAATTTTCTACTGTCCCATAACATAAACCTCACAAATAAAGTTAAAATCTTATAAGATATAGTTATTTATCCTCAGTGTTTGATTTTGCAATGATTTCACTGTTTGGATGTGTTTTTCTATTTGTGTCTTTTGTTGTGCACATTCAGAAAGTATACGGCTGTTTTCTGATTTTTTTCAATTTTCTACTGTCCCATAACATAAACCTCACAAATAAAGTTAAAATCTTATAAGATATAGTTATATGCCTTCAGTGTTTGATTTTGCAATGATTTCACTGTTTGGATGTGTTTTTCTATTTGTGTCTGTTTTTGTGCACATTAAGCAAGTATACGGCTGTTTTCTGATTTTTTTCAATTTTCTACTGTCCCATAACATAAACGTCACAAATAAAGTTAAAATCTTATAAGATATAGTTATTCACCCTCAGTGTTTGATTTAGCAATGATTTCACTGTTTGGATGTGTTTTTCTATTTGTGTCTTTTGTTGTGCACATTAAGCAAGTATACGGCTGTTTTCTGATTTTTTTCAATTTTCTACTGTCCCATAACATAAACGTCACAAATAAAGTTAAAATCTTATAAGATATAGTTATTCACCCTCAGTGTTTGATTTAGCAATGATTTCACTGTTTGGATGTGTTTTTCTATTTGTGTCTGTTTTTGTGCGCATTCAGCAAGTATACGGCTGTTTTCTGATTTTTTTTTATTTTCTACTGTCCCATAACATAAAACGTCACAAATAAAGTTAAAATCTTATAAGATATAGTTATATGCCGCCAGCGTTTGATTTTGCAATGATTTCACTGTTTGGATGTGTTTTTCTATTTGTGTCTGTTTTTGTGCACATTCAGCAAGTATACGGCTGTTTTCTGATTTTTTTCAATTTTCTACTGTCCCATAACATAAACCTCACAAATAAAGTTAACATCTTATAAGATATAGTTATATGCCGCCAGTGTTTGATTTTCGCTGATTTCACTGTTTGGATGTGTTTTTCTATTTGTGTCTGTTTTTGTGCACATTCAGAAAGTATACGGCTGTTTTCTGATTTTTTTCAATTTTCTACTGTCCCATAACATAAACGTCACAAATAAAGTTAAAATCTTATAAGATATACTTCTGTAACCTCAGTGTTTGATTTTGCAATGATTTCACTGTTTGGATGTGTTTTTCTATTTGTGTCTGTTTTTGTGCACATTCAGCAAGTATACGGCTGTTTTCTGATTTTTTTCAATTTTCTACTGTCCCATAACATAAACCTCACAAATAAAGTTAAAATCTTATAAGATATAGTTATTTACCCTCAGTGTTTGATTTTGCAATGATTTCACTGTTTGGATGTGTTTTTCTATTTGTGTCTTTTGTTGTGCACATTCAGCAAGTATACGGCTGTTTTCTGATTTTTTTCAATTTTCTACTGTCCCATAACATAAACCTCACAAATAAAGTTAAAATCTTATGAGATATACTTCTGTAACCTCAGTGTTTGATTTTGCAATGATTTCACTGTTTGGATGTGTTTTTCTATTTGTGTCTTTTGTTGTGCACATTCAGCAAGTATACGGCTGTTTTCTGATTTTTTTCAATTTTCTACTGTCCCATAACATAAACCTCACAAATAAAGTTGAAATCTTATAAGATATAGTTATTTATCCTCAGTGTTTGATTTTGCAATGATTTCACTGTTTGGATGTGTTTTTCTATTTGTGTCTGTTTTTGTGCGCATTCAGCAAGTATACGGCTGTTTTCTGATTTTTTTCAATTTTCTACTGTCCCATAACATAAACCTCACAAATAAAGTTAAAATATTATAAGATATAGTTATATGCCGTCAGTGTTTGATTTTGCAATGATTTCACTGTTTGGATGTGTTTTTCTATTTGTGTCTTTTGTTGTGCACATTCAGCAAGTATACGGCTGTTTTCTGATTTTTTTCAATTTTCTATTGTCCCGTAACATAAACCTCATGAATAAAGTTAACATCTTATAAGATATAGTTATATGCCTTCAGTGTTTGATTTTGCAATGATTTCACTGTTTGGATGTGTTTTTCTATTTGTGTCTGTTTTTGTGCACATCCAGCAAGTATACGGCTGTTTTCTGATTTTTTTCAATTTTCTACTGTCCCATAACATAAACCTCACAAATAAAGTTAACATCTTATAAGATATACTTCTGTAACCTCAGTGTTTGATTTTGCAATGATTTCACTGTTTGGATGTGTTTTTCTATTTGTGTCTGTTTTTGTGCACATTCAGCAAGTATACGGCTGTTTTCTGATTTTTTTAAATTTTCTATTGTCCCGTAACATAAACCTCACAAATAAAGTTAAAATCTTATAAGATATAGTTATATGCCTTCAGTGTTTGATTTTGCAATGATTTCACTGTTTGGATGTGTTTTTCTATTTGTGTCTGTTTTTGTGCGCATTCAGCAAGTATACGGCTGTTTTCTCATTTTTTTCAATTTTCTACTGTCCCATAACATAAACCTCACAAATAAAGTTAACATCTTATAAGATATACTTCTGTAACCTCAGTGTTTGATTTTGCGATGATTTCACTGTTTGGATGTGTTTTTCTATTTGTGTCTGTTTTTGTGCACATTCAGCAAGTATACGGCTGTTTTCTGATTTTTTTCAATTTTCTACTGTCCCATAACATAAACCTCACAAATAAAGTTAAAATCTTATAAGATATAGTTATTCACCCTCAGTGTTTGATTTAGCAATGATTTCACTGTTTGGATGTGTTTTTCTATTTGTGTCTGTTTTTGTGCGCATTCAGCAAGTATACGGCTGTTTTCTGAATTTTTTTTATTTTCTACTGTCCCATAACATAAAACGTCACAAATAAAGTTAAAATCTTATAAGATATAGTTATATGCCGCCAGCGTTTGATTTTGCAATGATTTCACTGTTTGGATGTGTTTTTCTATTTGTGTCTGTTTTTGTGCACATTCAGCAAGTATACGGCTGTTTTCTGATTTTTTTCAATTTTCTACTGTCCCATAACATAAACCTCACAAATAAAGTTAAAATCTTATAAGATATAGTTATTTACCCTCAGTGTTTGATTTTGCAATGATTTCACTGTTTGGATGTGTTTTTCTATTTGTGTCTTTTGTTGTGCACATTCAGCAAGTATACGGCTGTTTTCTGATTTTTTTCAATTTTCTACTGTCCCATAACATAAACCTCACAAATAAAGTTAAAATCTTATGAGATATACTTCTGTAACCTCAGTGTTTGATTTTGCAATGATTTCACTGTTTGGATGTGTTTTTCTATTTGTGTCTTTTGTTGTGCACATTCAGCAAGTATACGGCTGTTTTCTGATTTTTTTCAATTTTCTACTGTCCCATAACATAAACCTCAAAAATAAAGTTAACATCTTATAAGATATAGTTATATGCCTTCAGTGTTTGATTTTGCAATGATTTCACTGTTTGGATGTGTTTTTCTATTTGTGTCTGTTTTTGTGCGCATTCAGCAAGTATACGGCTGTTTTCTCATTTTTTTCAATTTTCTACTGTCCCATAACATAAACCTCACAAATAAAGTTAACATCTTATAAGATATACTTCTGTAACCTCAGTGTTTGATTTTGCAATGATTTCACTGTTTGGATGTGTTTTTCTATTTGTGTCTTTTGTTGTGCACATTCAGCAAGTATACGGCTGTTTTCTGATTTTTTTCAATTTTCTACTGTCCCATAACATAAACCTCACAAATAAAGTTAAAATCTTATGAGATATACTTCTGTAACCTCAGTGTTTGATTTTGCAATGATTTCACTGTTTGGATGTGTTTTTCTATTTGTGTCTTTTGTTGTGCACATTCAGCAAGTATACGGCTGTTTTCTGATTTTTTTCAATTTTCTACTGTCCCATAACATAAACCTCACAAATAAAGTTGAAATCTTATAAGATATAGTTATTTATCCTCAGTGTTTGATTTTGCAATGATTTCACTGTTTGGATGTGTTTTTCTATTTGTGTCTGTTTTTGTGCGCATTCAGCAAGTATACGGCTGTTTTCTGATTTTTTTCAATTTTCTACTGTCCCATAACATAAACCTCACAAATAAAGTTAAAATATTATAAGATATAGTTATATGCCGTCAGTGTTTGATTTTGCAATGATTTCACTGTTTGGATGTGTTTTTCTATTTGTGTCTTTTGTTGTGCACATTCAGCAAGTATACGGCTGTTTTCTGATTTTTTTCAATTTTCTATTGTCCCGTAACATAAACCTCATGAATAAAGTTAACATCTTATAAGATATAGTTATATGCCTTCAGTGTTTGATTTTGCAATGATTTCACTGTTTGGATGTGTTTTTCTATTTGTGTCTGTTTTTGTGCACATCCAGCAAGTATACGGCTGTTTTCTGATTTTTTTCAATTTTCTACTGTCCCATAACATAAACCTCACAAATAAAGTTAACATCTTATAAGATATACTTCTGTAACCTCAGTGTTTGATTTTGCAATGATTTCACTGTTTGGATGTGTTTTTCTATTTGTGTCTGTTTTTGTGCACATTCAGCAAGTATACGGCTGTTTTCTGATTTTTTTAAATTTTCTATTGTCCCATAACATAAACCTCACAAATAAAGTTAAAATCTTATAAGATATAGTTATATGCCTTCAGTGTTTGATTTTGCGATGATTTCACTGTTTGGATGTGTTTTTCTATTTGTGTCTGTTTTTGTGCACATTCAGCAAGTATACGGCTGTTTTCTGATTTTTTTCAATTTTCTACTGTTCCATAACATAAACCTCACAAATAAAGTTAACATCTTATAAGATATACTTCTGTAACCTCAGTGTTTGATTTTGCAATGATTTCACTGTTTGGATGTGTTTTTCTATTTGTGTCTGTTTTTGTGCACATTCAGCAAGTATACGGCTGTTTTCTGATTTTTTTCAATTTTCTACTGTCCCATAACATAAACCTCACAAATAAAGTTAAAATCTTATAAGATATAGTTATATGCCTTCAGTGTTTGATTTTGCAATGATTTCACTGTTTGGATGTGTTTTTCTATTTGTGTCTGTTTTTGTGCACATTCAGCAAGTATACGGCTGTTTTCTGATTTTTTTCAATTTTCTACTGTCCCATAACATAAACCTCACAAATAAAGTTAAAATCTTATAAGATATAGTTATTTATCCTCAGTGTTTGATTTTGCAATGATTTCACTGTTTGGATGTGTTTTTCTATTTGTGTCTGTTTTTGTGCGCATTCAGCAAGTATACGGCTGTTTTCTGATTTTTTTCAATTTTCTACTGTCCCATAACATAAACCTCACAAATAAAGTTAAAATCTTATAAGATATAGTTATATGCCTTCAGTGTTTGATTTTGCAATGATTTCACTGTTTGGATGTGTTTTTCTTTTTGTGTCTTTTGTTGTGCACATTCAGCAAGTATACGGCTGTTTTCTGATTTTTTTCAATTTTCTATTGTCCCGTAACATAAACCTCATAAATAAAGTTAACATCTTATAAGATATACTTCTGTAACCTCAGTGTTTGATTTTGCAATGATTTCACTGTTTGGATGTGTTTTTCTATTTGTGTCTGTTTTTGTGCACATTCAGCAAGTATACGGCTGTTTTCTGATTTTTTCAATTTTCTACTGTCGCATAACATAAACCTCACAAATAAAGTTAACATCTTATAAGATATAGTTATATGCCTTCAGTGTTTGATTTTGCAATGATTTCACTGTTTGGATGTGTTTTTCTATTTGTGTCTGTTTTTGTGCACATTCAGCAAGTATACGGCTGTTTTCTGTTTTTTTTCAATTTTCTACTGTCCCATAACATAAAACTCACAAATAAAGTTAAAATCTTATAAGATATAGTTATATGCCTTCAGTGTTTGATTTTGCAATGATTTCACTGTTTGGATGTGTTTTTCTATTTGTGTCTGTTTTTGTGCGCATTCAGCAAGTATACGGCTGTTTTCTGATTTTTTTCAATTTTCTACTGTCCCATAACATAAACCTCACAAACAAAGTTAAAATCTTATAAGATATAGTTATTTATCCTCAGTGTTTGATTTTGCAATGATTTCACTGTTTGGATGTGTTTTTCTATTTGTGTCTGTTTTTGTGCGCATTCAGCAAGTATACGGCTGTTTTCTGATTTTTTTCAATTTTCTACTGTCAGTTAACATAAACCTCACAAATAAAGTTAAAATCTTATAAGATATAGTTATATACCTTCAGTGTTTGATTTTGCAATGATTTCACTATTTGGATGTGTTTTTCTATTTGTGTCCTTTGTTGTGCACATTCAGCAAGTATACGGCTTTTTTCTGATTTTTTTCAATTTTCTATTGTCCCGTAACATAAACCTCATAAATAAAGTTAACATCTTATAAGATATAGTTATATGCCTTCAGTGTTTGATTTTGCAATGATTTCACTGTTTGGATGTGTTTTTCTATTTGTGTCTGTTTTTGTGCACATTCAGCAAGTATACGGCTGTTTTCTGATTTTTTTCAATTTTCTACTGTCCCATAACATAAACCTCACAAATAAAGTTAAAATCTTATAAGATATAGTTATTTATCCTCAGTGTTTGATTTTGCAATGATTTCACTGTTTGGATGTGTTTTTCTATTTGTGTCTGTTTTTGTGCGCATTCAGCAAGTATACGGCTGTTTTCTGATTTTTTTCAATTTTCTACTGTCCCATAACATAAACCTCACAAATAAAGTTAAAATCTTATAAGATATAGTTATATGCCTTCAGTGTTTGATTTTGCAATGATTTCACTGTTTGGATGTGTTTTTCTTTTTGTGTCTTTTGTTGTGCACATTCAGCAAGTATACGGCTGTTTTCTGATTTTTTTCAATTTTCTATTGTCCCGTAACATAAACCTCATAAATAAAGTTAACATCTTATAAGATATACTTCTGTAACCTCAGTGTTTGATTTTGCAATGATTTCACTGTTTGGATGTGTTTTTCTATTTGTGTCTGTTTTTGTGCACATTCAGCAAGTATACGGCTGTTTTCTGATTTTTTTCAATTTTCTACTGTCGCATAACATAAACCTCACAAATAAAGTTAACATCTTATAAGATATAGTTATATGCCTTCAGTGTTTGATTTTGCAATGATTTCACTGTTTGGATGTGTTTTTCTATTTGTGTCTGTTTTTGTGCACATTCAGCAAGTATACGGCTGTTTTCTGTTTTTTTTCAATTTTCTACTGTCCCATAACATAAAACTCACAAATAAAGTTAAAATCTTATAAGATATAGTTATATGCCTTCAGTGTTTGATTTTGCAATGATTTCACTGTTTGGATGTGTTTTTCTATTTGTGTCTGTTTTTGTGCGCATTCAGCAAGTATACGGCTGTTTTCTGATTTTTTTCAATTTTCTACTGTCCCATAACATAAACCTCACAAATAAAGTTAAAATCTTATAAGATATAGTTATTTATCCTCAGTGTTTGATTTTGCAATGATTTCACTGTTTGGATGTGTTTTTCTATTTGTGTCTGTTTTTGTGCACATTCAGCAAGTATACGGCTGTTTTCTGATTTTTTTAAATTTTCTATTGTCCCATAACATAAACCTCACAAATAAAGTTAAAATCTTATAAGATATAGTTATATGCCTTCAGTGTTTGATTTTGCGATGATTTCACTGTTTGGATGTGTTTTTCTATTTGTGTCTGTTTTTGTGCACATTCAGCAAGTATACGGCTGTTTTCTGATTTTTTTCAATTTTCTACTGTTCCATAACATAAACCTCACAAATAAAGTTAACATCTTATAAGATATACTTCTGTAACCTCAGTGTTTGATTTTGCGATGATTTCACTGTTTGGATGTGTTTTTCTATTTGTGTCTGTTTTTGTGCACATTCAGCAAGTATACGGCTGTTTTCTGATTTTTTTCAATTTTCTACTGTTCCATAACATAAACCTCACAAATAAAGTTAACATCTTATAAGATATACTTCTGTAACCTCAGTGTTTGATTTTGCAATGATTTCACTGTTTGGATGTGTTTTTCTATTTGTGTCTGTTTTTGTGCGCATTCAGCAAGTATACGGCTGTTTTCTGATTTTTTTCAATTTTCTACTGTCCCATAACATAAACCTCACAAATAAAGTTAACATCTTATAAGATATAGTTATTTATCCTCAGTGTTTGATTTTGCAATGATTTCACTGTTTGGATGTGTTTTTCTATTTGTGTCTGTTTTTGTGCACATTCAGCAAGTATACGGCTGTTTTCTGATTTTTTTAAATTTTCTATTGTCCCATAACATAAACCTCACAAATAAAGTTAAAATCTTATAAGATATAGTTATATGCCTTCAGTGTTTGATTTTGCGATGATTTCACTGTTTGGATGTGTTTTTCTATTTGTGTCTGTTTTTGTGCACATTCAGCAAGTATACGGCTGTTTTCTGATTTTTTTCAATTTTCTACTGTTCCATAACATAAACCTCACAAATAAAGTTAACATCTTATAAGATATACTTCTGTAACCTCAGTGTTTGATTTTGCGATGATTTCACTGTTTGGATGTGTTTTTCTATTTGTGTCTGTTTTTGTGCACATTCAGCAAGTATACGGCTGTTTTCTGATTTTTTTCAATTTTCTACTGTTCCATAACATAAACCTCACAAATAAAGTTAACATCTTATAAGATATACTTCTGTAACCTCAGTGTTTGATTTTGCAATGATTTCACTGTTTGGATGTGTTTTTCTATTTGTGTCTGTTTTTGTGCGCATTCAGCAAGTATACGGCTGTTTTCTGATTTTTTTCAATTTTCTACTGTCCCATAACATAAACCTCACAAATAAAGTTAACATCTTATAAGATATAGTTATATGCCTTCAGTGTTTGATTTTGCAATGATTTCACTGTTTGGATGTGTTTTTCTATTTGTGTCTTTTGTTGTGCACATTCAGCAAGTATACGGCTGTTTTCTGATTTTTTTCAATTTTCTACTGTCCCATAACATAAACCTCACAAATAAAGTTAACATCTTATAAGATATACTTCTGTAACCTCAGTGTTTGATTTTGCAATGATTTCACTGTTTGGATGTGTTTTTCTATTTGTGTCTGTTTTTGTGCACATTCAGCAAGTATACGGCTGTTTTCTGATTTTTTTCAATTTTCTACTGTCCCATAACATAAACCTCACAAATAAAGTTAAAATCTTATAAGATATAGTTATTTATCCTCAGTGTTTGATTTTGCAATGATTTCACTGTTTGGATGTGTTTTTCTATTTGTGTCTTTTGTTGTGCACATTCAGAAAGTATACGGCTGTTTTCTGATTTTTTTCAATTTTCTACTGTCCCATAACATAAACCTCACAAATAAAGTTAAAATCTTATAAGATATAGTTATATGCCTTCAGTGTTTGATTTTGCAATGATTTCACTGTTTGGATGTGTTTTTCTATTTGTGTCTGTTTGTGTGCACATTAAGCAAGTATACGGCTGTTTTCTGATTTTTTTCAATTTTCTACTGTCCCATAACATAAACCTCACAAATAAAGTTAAAATCTTATAAGATATAGTTATTCACCCTCAGTGTTTGATTTAGCAATGATTTCACTGTTTGGATGTGTTTTTCTATTTGTGTCTTTTGTTGTGCACATTCAGCAAGTATACGGCTGTTTTCTGATTTTTTTCAATTTTCTACTGTCCCATAACATAAACGTCACAAATAAAGTTAAAATCTTATAAGATATAGTTATTCACCCTCAGTGTTTGATTTAGCAATGATTTCACTGTTTGGATGTGTTTTTCTATTTGTGTCTGTTTTTGTGCGCATTCAGCAAGTATACGGCTGTTTTCTGATTTTTTTTTATTTTCTACTGTCCCATAACATAAAACTCACAAATAAAGTTAAAATCTTATAAGATATAGTTATATGCCTTCAGTGTTTGATTTTGCAATGATTTCACTGTTTGGATGTGTTTTTCTATTTGTGTCTGTTTTTGTGCACATTCAGCAAGTATACGGCTGTTTTCTGATTTTTTTCAATTTTCTACTGTTCCATAACATAAACCTCACAAATAAAGTTAACATCTTATAAGATATACTTCTGTAACCTCAGTGTTTGATTTTGCAATGATTTCACTGTTTGGATGTGTTTTTCTATTTGTGTCTTTTGTTGTGCACATTCAGCAAGTATACGGCTGTTTCTTATTTTTTTCAATTTTCTACTGTCCCATAACATAAACCTCACAAATAAAGTTAACATCTTATAAGATATAGTTATATGCCTTCAGTGTTTGATTTTGCAATGATTTCACTGTTTGGATGTGTTTTTCTATTTGTGTCTTTTGTTGTGCACATTCAGCAAGTATACGGCTGTTTTCTGATTTTTTTCAATTTTCTACTGTCCCATAACATAAACCTCACAAATAAAGTTAACATCTTATAAGATATAGTTATATGCCTTCAGTGTTTGATTTTGCAATGATTTCACTGTTTGGATGTGTTTTTCTATTTGTGTCTTTTGTTGTGCACATTCAGCAAGTATACGGCTGTTTTCTGATTTTTTTCAATTTTCTATTGTCCCGTAACATAAACCTCATAAATAAAGTTAACATCTTATAAGATATAGTTATATGCCTTCAGTGTTTGATTTTGCAATGATTTCACTGTTTGGATGTGTTTTTCTATTTGTGTCTGTTTTTGTGCACATCCAGCAAGTATACGGCTGTTTTCTGATTTTTTTCAATTTTCTACTGTCCCATAACATAAACCTCACAAATAAAGTTAAAATCTTATAAGATATAGTTATATGCCTTCAGTGTTTGATTTTGCAATGATTTCACTGTTTGGATGTGTTTTTCTATTTGTGTCTTTTGTTGTGCACATTCAGCAAGTATACGGCTGTTTTCTGATTTTTTTCAATTTTCTATTGTCCCGTAACATAAACCTCATAAATAAAGTTAACATCTTATAAGATATACATCTGTAACCTCAGTGTTTGATTTTGCAATGATTTCACTGTTTGGATGTGTTTTTCTATTTGTGTCTGTTTTTGTGCACATTCAGCAAGTATACGACTGTTTTCTGATTTTTTTCAATTTTCGAATGTCCCATAACATAAACCTCACAAATAAAGTTAACATCTTATAAGATATACTTCTGTAACCTCAGTGTTTGATTTTGCAATGATTTCACTGTTTGGATGTGTTTTTCTATTTGTGTCTTTTGTTGTGCACATTCAGCAAGTATACGGCTGTTTTCTGATTTTTTTCAATTTTCTATTGTCCCGTAACATAAACCTCATGAATAGAGTTAACATCTTATAAGATATAGTTATATGCCTTCAGTGTTTGATTTTGCAATGATTTCACTGTTTGGATATGTTTTTCTATTTGTGTCTGTTTTTGTGCACATTCAGCAAGTATACGGCTGTTTTCTGATTTTTTTCAATTTTCTACTGTCCCATAACATAAACCTCATAAATAAAGTTAACATCTTATAAGATATAGTTATATGCCGCCAGTGTTTGATTTTGCAATGATTTCACTGTTTGGATGTGTTTTTCTATTTGTGTCTGTTTTTGTGCACATTCAGCAAGTATACGGCTGTTTTCTGTTTTTTTTCAATTTTCTACTGTCCCATAACATAAACCTCACAAATAAAGTTAACATCTTATAAGATATACTTCTGTAACCTCAGTGTTTGATTTTGCAATGATTTCACTGTTTGGATGTGTTTTTCTATTTGTGTCTGTTTTTGTGCACATTCAGCAAGTATACGGCTGTTTTCTGATTTTTTTCAATTTTCTACTGTCCCATAACATAAACCTCACAAATAAAGTTAAAATCTTATAAGATATAGTTATATGCCTTCAGTGTTTGATTTTGCAATGATTTCACTGTTTGGATGTGTTTTTCTATTTGTGTCTGTTTTTGTGCACATTCAGCAAGTATACGGCTGTTTTCTGTTTTTTTTCAATTTTCTACTGTCCCATAACATAAAACTCACAAATAAAGTTAAAATCTTATAAGATATAGTTATATGCCTTCAGTGTTTGATTTTGCAATGATTTCACTGTTTGGATGTGTTTTTCTATTTGTGTCTGTTTTTGTGCGCATTCAGCAAGTATACGGCTGTTTTCTGATTTTTTTCAATTTTCTACTGTCCCATAACATAAACCTCACAAATAAAGTTAACATCTTATAAGATATACTTCTGTAACCTCAGTGTTTGATTTTGCAATGATTTCACTGTTTGGATTTGTTTTTCTATTTGTGTCTGTTTTTGTGCGCATTCAGCAAGTATACGGCTGTTTTCTGATTTTTTTCAATTTTCTACTGTCCCATAACATAAACCTCACAAATAAAGTTAACATCTTATAAGATATAGTTATTTATCCTCAGTGTTTGATTTTGCAATGATTTCACTGTTTGGATGTGTTTTTCTATTTGTGTCTGTTTTTGTGCACATTCAGCAAGTATACGGCTGTTTTCTGATTTTTTTAAATTTTCTATTGTCCCATAACATAAACCTCACAAATAAAGTTAAAATCTTATAAGATATAGTTATATGCCTTCAGTGTTTGATTTTGCGATGATTTCACTGTTTGGATGTGTTTTTCTATTTGTGTCTGTTTTTGTGCACATTCAGCAAGTATACGGCTGTTTTCTGATTTTTTTCAATTTTCTACTGTTCCATAACATAAACCTCACAAATAAAGTTAACATCTTATAAGATATACTTCTGTAACCTCAGTGTTTGATTTTGCGATGATTTCACTGTTTGGATGTGTTTTTCTATTTGTGTCTGTTTTTGTGCACATTCAGCAAGTATACGGCTGTTTTCTGATTTTTTTCAATTTTCTACTGTTCCATAACATAAACCTCACAAATAAAGTTAACATCTTATAAGATATACTTCTGTAACCTCAGTGTTTGATTTTGCAATGATTTCACTGTTTGGATGTGTTTTTCTATTTGTGTCTGTTTTTGTGCGCATTCAGCAAGTATACGGCTGTTTTCTGATTTTTTTCAATTTTCTACTGTCCCATAACATAAACCTCACAAATAAAGTTAACATCTTATAAGATATAGTTATATGCCTTCAGTGTTTGATTTTGCAATGATTTCACTGTTTGGATGTGTTTTTCTATTTGTGTCTTTTGTTGTGCACATTCAGCAAGTATACGGCTGTTTTCTGATTTTTTTCAATTTTCTACTGTCCCATAACATAAACCTCACAAATAAAGTTAACATCTTATAAGATATACTTCTGTAACCTCAGTGTTTGATTTTGCAATGATTTCACTGTTTGGATGTGTTTTTCTATTTGTGTCTGTTTTTGTGCACATTCAGCAAGTATACGGCTGTTTTCTGATTTTTTTCAATTTTCTACTGTCCCATAACATAAACCTCACAAATAAAGTTAAAATCTTATAAGATATAGTTATTTATCCTCAGTGTTTGATTTTGCAATGATTTCACTGTTTGGATGTGTTTTTCTATTTGTGTCTTTTGTTGTGCACATTCAGAAAGTATACGGCTGTTTTCTGATTTTTTTCAATTTTCTACTGTCCCATAACATAAACCTCACAAATAAAGTTAAAATCTTATAAGATATAGTTATATGCCTTCAGTGTTTGATTTTGCAATGATTTCACTGTTTGGATGTGTTTTTCTATTTGTGTCTGTTTGTGTGCACATTAAGCAAGTATACGGCTGTTTTCTGATTTTTTTCAATTTTCTACTGTCCCATAACATAAACCTCACAAATAAAGTTAAAATCTTATAAGATATAGTTATTCACCCTCAGTGTTTGATTTAGCAATGATTTCACTGTTTGGATGTGTTTTTCTATTTGTGTCTTTTGTTGTGCACATTCAGCAAGTATACGGCTGTTTTCTGATTTTTTTCAATTTTCTACTGTCCCATAACATAAACGTCACAAATAAAGTTAAAATCTTATAAGATATAGTTATTCACCCTCAGTGTTTGATTTAGCAATGATTTCACTGTTTGGATGTGTTTTTCTATTTGTGTCTGTTTTTGTGCGCATTCAGCAAGTATACGGCTGTTTTCTGATTTTTTTTTATTTTCTACTGTCCCATAACATAAAACTCACAAATAAAGTTAAAATCTTATAAGATATAGTTATATGCCTTCAGTGTTTGATTTTGCAATGATTTCACTGTTTGGATGTGTTTTTCTATTTGTGTCTGTTTTTGTGCACATTCAGCAAGTATACGGCTGTTTTCTGATTTTTTTCAATTTTCTACTGTTCCATAACATAAACCTCACAAATAAAGTTAACATCTTATAAGATATACTTCTGTAACCTCAGTGTTTGATTTTGCAATGATTTCACTGTTTGGATGTGTTTTTCTATTTGTGTCTTTTGTTGTGCACATTCAGCAAGTATACGGCTGTTTCTTATTTTTTTCAATTTTCTACTGTCCCATAACATAAACCTCACAAATAAAGTTAACATCTTATAAGATATAGTTATATGCCTTCAGTGTTTGATTTTGCAATGATTTCACTGTTTGGATGTGTTTTTCTATTTGTGTCTTTTGTTGTGCACATTCAGCAAGTATACGGCTGTTTTCTGATTTTTTTCAATTTTCTACTGTCCCATAACATAAACCTCACAAATAAAGTTAACATCTTATAAGATATAGTTATATGCCTTCAGTGTTTGATTTTGCAATGATTTCACTGTTTGGATGTGTTTTTCTATTTGTGTCTTTTGTTGTGCACATTCAGCAAGTATACGGCTGTTTTCTGATTTTTTTCAATTTTCTATTGTCCCGTAACATAAACCTCATAAATAAAGTTAACATCTTATAAGATATAGTTATATGCCTTCAGTGTTTGATTTTGCAATGATTTCACTGTTTGGATGTGTTTTTCTATTTGTGTCTGTTTTTGTGCACATCCAGCAAGTATACGGCTGTTTTCTGATTTTTTTCAATTTTCTACTGTCCCATAACATAAACCTCACAAATAAAGTTAAAATCTTATAAGATATAGTTATATGCCTTCAGTGTTTGATTTTGCAATGATTTCACTGTTTGGATGTGTTTTTCTATTTGTGTCTTTTGTTGTGCACATTCAGCAAGTATACGGCTGTTTTCTGATTTTTTTCAATTTTCTATTGTCCCGTAACATAAACCTCATAAATAAAGTTAACATCTTATAAGATATACATCTGTAACCTCAGTGTTTGATTTTGCAATGATTTCACTGTTTGGATGTGTTTTTCTATTTGTGTCTGTTTTTGTGCACATTCAGCAAGTATACGACTGTTTTCTGATTTTTTTCAATTTTCGAATGTCCCATAACATAAACCTCACAAATAAAGTTAACATCTTATAAGATATACTTCTGTAACCTCAGTGTTTGATTTTGCAATGATTTCACTGTTTGGATGTGTTTTTCTATTTGTGTCTTTTGTTGTGCACATTCAGCAAGTATACGGCTGTTTTCTGATTTTTTTCAATTTTCTATTGTCCCGTAACATAAACCTCATGAATAGAGTTAACATCTTATAAGATATAGTTATATGCCTTCAGTGTTTGATTTTGCAATGATTTCACTGTTTGGATATGTTTTTCTATTTGTGTCTGTTTTTGTGCACATTCAGCAAGTATACGGCTGTTTTCTGATTTTTTTCAATTTTCTACTGTCCCATAACATAAACCTCATAAATAAAGTTAACATCTTATAAGATATAGTTATATGCCGCCAGTGTTTGATTTTGCAATGATTTCACTGTTTGGATGTGTTTTTCTATTTGTGTCTGTTTTTGTGCACATTCAGCAAGTATACGGCTGTTTTCTGTTTTTTTTCAATTTTCTACTGTCCCATAACATAAACCTCACAAATAAAGTTAACATCTTATAAGATATACTTCTGTAACCTCAGTGTTTGATTTTGCAATGATTTCACTGTTTGGATGTGTTTTTCTATTTGTGTCTGTTTTTGTGCACATTCAGCAAGTATACGGCTGTTTTCTGATTTTTTTCAATTTTCTACTGTCCCATAACATAAACCTCACAAATAAAGTTAAAATCTTATAAGATATAGTTATATGCCTTCAGTGTTTGATTTTGCAATGATTTCACTGTTTGGATGTGTTTTTCTATTTGTGTCTGTTTTTGTGCACATTCAGCAAGTATACGGCTGTTTTCTGATTTTTTTCAATTTTCTACTGTCCCATAACATAAACCTCACAAATAAAGTTAAAATCTTATAAGATATAGTTATTTATCCTCAGTGTTTGATTTTGCAATGATTTCACTGTTTGGATGTGTTTTTCTATTTGTGTCTGTTTTTGTGCGCATTCAGCAAGTATACGGCTGTTTTCTGATTTTTTTCAATTTTCTACTGTCCCATAACATAAACCTCACAAATAAAGTTAAAATCTTATAAGATATAGTTATATGCCTTCAGTGTTTGATTTTGCAATGATTTCACTGTTTGGATGTGTTTTTCTTTTTGTGTCTTTTGTTGTGCACATTCAGCAAGTATACGGCTGTTTTCTGATTTTTTTCAATTTTCTATTGTCCCGTAACATAAACCTCATAAATAAAGTTAACATCTTATAAGATATACTTCTGTAACCTCAGTGTTTGATTTTGCAATGATTTCACTGTTTGGATGTGTTTTTCTATTTGTGTCTGTTTTTGTGCACATTCAGCAAGTATACGGCTGTTTTCTGATTTTTTCAATTTTCTACTGTCGCATAACATAAACCTCACAAATAAAGTTAACATCTTATAAGATATAGTTATATGCCTTCAGTGTTTGATTTTGCAATGATTTCACTGTTTGGATGTGTTTTTCTATTTGTGTCTGTTTTTGTGCACATTCAGCAAGTATACGGCTGTTTTCTGTTTTTTTTCAATTTTCTACTGTCCCATAACATAAAACTCACAAATAAAGTTAAAATCTTATAAGATATAGTTATATGCCTTCAGTGTTTGATTTTGCAATGATTTCACTGTTTGGATGTGTTTTTCTATTTGTGTCTGTTTTTGTGCGCATTCAGCAAGTATACGGCTGTTTTCTGATTTTTTTCAATTTTCTACTGTCCCATAACATAAACCTCACAAACAAAGTTAAAATCTTATAAGATATAGTTATTTATCCTCAGTGTTTGATTTTGCAATGATTTCACTGTTTGGATGTGTTTTTCTATTTGTGTCTGTTTTTGTGCGCATTCAGCAAGTATACGGCTGTTTTCTGATTTTTTTCAATTTTCTACTGTCAGTTAACATAAACCTCACAAATAAAGTTAAAATCTTATAAGATATAGTTATATACCTTCAGTGTTTGATTTTGCAATGATTTCACTATTTGGATGTGTTTTTCTATTTGTGTCCTTTGTTGTGCACATTCAGCAAGTATACGGCTTTTTTCTGATTTTTTTCAATTTTCTATTGTCCCGTAACATAAACCTCATAAATAAAGTTAACATCTTATAAGATATAGTTATATGCCTTCAGTGTTTGATTTTGCAATGATTTCACTGTTTGGATGTGTTTTTCTATTTGTGTCTGTTTTTGTGCACATTCAGCAAGTATACGGCTGTTTTCTGATTTTTTTCAATTTTCTACTGTCCCATAACATAAACCTCACAAATAAAGTTAACATCTTATAAGATATAGTTATTTATCCTCAGTGTTTGATTTTGCAATGATTTCACTGTTTGGATGTGTTTTTCTATTTGTGTCTGTTTTTGTGCGCATTCAGCAAGTATACGGCTGTTTTCTGATTTTTTTCAATTTTCTACTGTCCCATAACATAAACCTCACAAATAAAGTTAAAATCTTATAAGATATAGTTATATGCCTTCAGTGTTTGATTTTGCAATGATTTCACTGTTTGGATGTGTTTTTCTTTTTGTGTCTTTTGTTGTGCACATTCAGCAAGTATACGGCTGTTTTCTGATTTTTTTCAATTTTCTATTGTCCCGTAACATAAACCTCATAAATAAAGTTAACATCTTATAAGATATACTTCTGTAACCTCAGTGTTTGATTTTGCAATGATTTCACTGTTTGGATGTGTTTTTCTATTTGTGTCTGTTTTTGTGCACATTCAGCAAGTATACGGCTGTTTTCTGATTTTTTTCAATTTTCTACTGTCGCATAACATAAACCTCACAAATAAAGTTAACATCTTATAAGATATAGTTATATGCCTTCAGTGTTTGATTTTGCAATGATTTCACTGTTTGGATGTGTTTTTCTATTTGTGTCTGTTTTTGTGCACATTCAGCAAGTATACGGCTGTTTTCTGTTTTTTTTCAATTTTCTACTGTCCCATAACATAAAACTCACAAATAAAGTTAAAATCTTATAAGATATAGTTATATGCCTTCAGTGTTTGATTTTGCAATGATTTCACTGTTTGGATGTGTTTTTCTATTTTTGTCTGTTTTTGTGCGCATTCAGCAAGTATACGGCTGTTTTCTGATTTTTTTCAATTTTCTACTGTCCCATAACATAAACCTCACAAATAAAGTTAAAATCTTATAAGATATAGTTATTTATCCTCAGTGTTTGATTTTGCAATGATTTCACTGTTTGGATGTGTTTTTCTATTTGTGTCTGTTTTTGTGCACATTCAGCAAGTATACGGCTGTTTTCTGATTTTTTTAAATTTTCTATTGTCCCATAACATAAACCTCACAAATAAAGTTAAAATCTTATAAGATATAGTTATATGCCTTCAGTGTTTGATTTTGCGATGATTTCACTGTTTGGATGTGTTTTTCTATTTGTGTCTGTTTTTGTGCACATTCAGCAAGTATACGGCTGTTTTCTGATTTTTTTCAATTTTCTACTGTTCCATAACATAAACCTCACAAATAAAGTTAACATCTTATAAGATATACTTCTGTAACCTCAGTGTTTGATTTTGCGATGATTTCACTGTTTGGATGTGTTTTTCTATTTGTGTCTGTTTTTGTGCACATTCAGCAAGTATACGGCTGTTTTCTGATTTTTTTCAATTTTCTACTGTTCCATAACATAAACCTCACAAATAAAGTTAACATCTTATAAGATATACTTCTGTAACCTCAGTGTTTGATTTTGCAATGATTTCACTGTTTGGATGTGTTTTTCTATTTGTGTCTGTTTTTGTGCGCATTCAGCAAGTATACGGCTGTTTTCTGATTTTTTTCAATTTTCTACTGTCCCATAACATAAACCTCACAAATAAAGTTAACATCTTATAAGATATAGTTATATGCCTTCAGTGTTTGATTTTGCAATGATTTCACTGTTTGGATGTGTTTTTCTATTTGTGTCTTTTGTTGTGCACATTCAGCAAGTATACGGCTGTTTTCTGATTTTTTTCAATTTTCTACTGTCCCATAACATAAACCTCACAAATAAAGTTAACATCTTATAAGATATACTTCTGTAACCTCAGTGTTTGATTTTGCAATGATTTCACTGTTTGGATGTGTTTTTCTATTTGTGTCTGTTTTTGTGCACATTCAGCAAGTATACGGCTGTTTTCTGATTTTTTTCAATTTTCTACTGTCCCATAACATAAACCTCACAAATAAAGTTAAAATCTTATAAGATATAGTTATTTATCCTCAGTGTTTGATTTTGCAATGATTTCACTGTTTGGATGTGTTTTTCTATTTGTGTCTTTTGTTGTGCACATTCAGAAAGTATACGGCTGTTTTCTGATTTTTTTCAATTTTCTACTGTCCCATAACATAAACCTCACAAATAAAGTTAAAATCTTATAAGATATAGTTATATGCCTTCAGTGTTTGATTTTGCAATGATTTCACTGTTTGGATGTGTTTTTCTATTTGTGTCTGTTTTTGTGCACATTAAGCAAGTATACGGCTGTTTTCTGATTTTTTTCAATTTTCTACTGTCCCATAACATAAACGTCACAAATAAAGTTAAAATCTTATAAGATATAGTTATTCACCCTCAGTGTTTGATTTAGCAATGATTTCACTGTTTGGATGTGTTTTTCTATTTGTGTCTTTTGTTGTGCACATTCAGCAAGTATACGGCTGTTTTCTGATTTTTTTCAATTTTCTACTGTCCCATAACATAAACGTCACAAATAAAGTTAAAATCTTATAAGATATAGTTATTCACCCTCAGTGTTTGATTTAGCAATGATTTCACTGTTTGGATGTGTTTTTCTATTTGTGTCTGTTTTTGTGCGCATTCAGCAAGTATACGGCTGTTTTCTGATTTTTTTTTATTTTCTACTGTCCCATAACATAAAACTCACAAATAAAGTTAAAATCTTATAAGATATAGTTATATGCCTTCAGTGTTTGATTTTGCAATGATTTCACTGTTTGGATGTGTTTTTCTATTTGTGTCTGTTTTTGTGCACATTCAGCAAGTATACGGCTGTTTTCTGATTTTTTTCAATTTTCTACTGTTCCATAACATAAACCTCACAAATAAAGTTAACATCTTATAAGATATACTTCTGTAACCTCAGTGTTTGATTTTGCAATGATTTCACTGTTTGGATGTGTTTTTCTATTTGTGTCTTTTGTTGTGCACATTCAGCAAGTATACGGCTGTTTCTTATTTTTTTCAATTTTCTACTGTCCCATAACATAAACCTCACAAATAAAGTTAACATCTTATAAGATATAGTTATATGCCTTCAGTGTTTGATTTTGCAATGATTTCACTGTTTGGATGTGTTTTTCTATTTGTGTCTTTTGTTGTGCACATTCAGCAAGTATACGGCTGTTTTCTGATTTTTTTCAATTTTCTACTGTCCCATAACATAAACCTCACAAATAAAGTTAACATCTTATAAGATATAGTTATATGCCTTCAGTGTTTGATTTTGCAATGATTTCACTGTTTGGATGTGTTTTTCTATTTGTGTCTTTTGTTGTGCACATTCAGCAAGTATACGGCTGTTTTCTGATTTTTTTCAATTTTCTATTGTCCCGTAACATAAACCTCATAAATAAAGTTAACATCTTATAAGATATAGTTATATGCCTTCAGTGTTTGATTTTGCAATGATTTCACTGTTTGGATGTGTTTTTCTATTTGTGTCTGTTTTTGTGCACATCCAGCAAGTATACGGCTGTTTTCTGATTTTTTTCAATTTTCTACTGTCCCATAACATAAACCTCACAAATAAAGTTAAAATCTTATAATATATAGTTATATGCCTTCAGTGTTTGATTTTGCAATGATTTCACTGTTTGGATGTGTTTTTCTATTTGTGTCTTTTGTTGTGCACATTCAGCAAGTATACGGCTGTTTTCTGATTTTTTTCAATTTTCTATTGTCCCGTAACATAAACCTCATAAATAAAGTTAACATCTTATAAGATATACATCTGTAACCTCAGTGTTTGATTTTGCAATGATTTCACTGTTTGGATGTGTTTTTCTATTTGTGTCTGTTTTTGTGCACATTCAGCAAGTATACGACTGTTTTCTGATTTTTTTCAATTTTCGAATGTCCCATAACATAAACCTCACAAATAAAGTTAACATCTTATAAGATATACTTCTGTAACCTCAGTGTTTGATTTTGCAATGATTTCACTGTTTGGATGTGTTTTTCTATTTGTGTCTTTTGTTGTGCACATTTAGCAAGTATACGGCTGTTTTCTGATTTTTTTCAATTTTCTATTGTCCCGTAACATAAACCTCATGAATAGAGTTAACATCTTATAAGATATAGTTATATGCCTTCAGTGTTTGATTTTGCAATGATTTCACTGTTTGGATATGTTTTTCTATTTGTGTCTGTTTTTGTGCACATTCAGCAAGTATACGGCTGTTTTCTGATTTTTTTCAATTTTCTACTGTCCCATAACATAAACCTCTTAAATAAAGTTAACATCTTATAAGATATAGTTATATGCCGCCAGTGTTTGATTTTGCAATGATTTCACTGTTTGGATGTGTTTTTCTATTTGTGTCTGTTTTTGTGCACATTCAGCAAGTATACGGCTGTTTTCTGTTTTTTTTCAATTTTCTACTGTCCCATAACATAAACCTCACAAATAAAGTTAACATCTTATAAGATATACTTCTGTAACCTCAGTGTTTGATTTTGCAATGATTTCACTGTTTGGATGTGTTTTTCTATTTGTGTCTGTTTTTGTGCACATTCAGCAAGTATACGGCTGTTTTCTGATTTTTTTGAATTTTGTACTGTCCCATAACATAAACCTCACAAATAAAGTAAACATCTTATAAGATATACTTCTGTACCCTCAGTGTTTGATTTTGCAATGATTTCACTGTTTGGATGTGTTTTTCTATGTGTGTCTGTTTTTGTGCACATTCAGCTAGTATACGGCTGTTTTCTGATTTTTTTCAATTTTCTACTGTCCCATAACATAAACCTCACAAATAAAGTTAACATCTTATAAGATATACTTCTGTAACCTCAGTGTTTGATTTTGCAATGATTTCACTGTTTGGATGTGTTTTTCTATTTGTGTCTGTTTTTGTGCGCATTCAGCAAGTATACGGCTGTTTTCTGATTTTTTTCAATTTTCTACTGTCCCATAACATAAACCTCACAAATAAAGTTAACATCTTATAAGATATACTTCTGTAACCTCAGTGTTTGATTTTGCAATGATTTCACTGTTTGGATGTGTTTTTCTATTTGTGTCTGTTTTTGTGCACATTCAGCAAGTATACGGCTGTTTTCTGATTTTTTTGAATTTTGTACTGTCCCATAACATAAACCTCACAAATAAAGTAAACATCTTATAAGATATACTTCTGTACCCTCAGTGTTTGATTTTGCAATGATTTCACTGTTTGGATGTGTTTTTCTATGTGTGTCTGTTTTTGTGCACATTCAGCTAGTATACGGCTGTTTTCTGATTTTTTTCAATTTTCTACTGTCCCATAACATAAACCTCACAAATAAAGTTAACATCTTATAAGATATACTTCTGTAACCTCAGTGTTTGATTTTGCAATGATTTCACTGTTTGGATGTGTTTTTCTATTTGTGTCTGTTTTTGTGCGCATTCAGCAAGTATACGGCTGTTTTCTGATTTTTTTCAATTTTCTACTGTCCCATAACATAAACCTCACAAATAAAGTTAACATCTTATAAGATATACTTCTGTAACCTCAGTGTTTGATTTTGCAATGATTTCACTGTTTGGATGTGTTTTTCTATTTGTGTCTGTTTTGTGCACATTCAGCAAGTATACGGCTGTTTTCTGATTTTTTTCAATTTTCTACTGTCCCATAACATAAACCTCTTAAATAAAGTTAACATCTTATAAGATATAGTTATATGCCGCCAGTGTTTGATTTTGCAATGATTTCACTGTTTGGATGTGTTTTTCTATTTGTGTCTGTTTTTGTGCACATTCAGCAAGTATACGGCTGTTTTCTGTTTTTTTTCAATTTTCTACTGTCCCATAACATAAACCTCACAAATAAAGTTAACATCTTATAAGATATACTTCTGTAACCTCAGTGTTTGATTTTGCAATGATTTCACTGTTTGGATGTGTTTTTCTATTTGTGTCTGTTTTTGTGCACATTCAGCAAGTATACGGCTGTTTTCTGATTTTTTTGAATTTTGTACTGTCCCATAACATAAACCTCACAAATAAAGTAAACATCTTATAAGATATACTTCTGTACCCTCAGTGTTTGATTTTGCAATGATTTCACTGTTTGGATGTGTTTTTCTATGTGTGTCTGTTTTTGTGCACATTCAGCTAGTATACGGCTGTTTTCTGATTTTTTTCAATTTTCTACTGTCCCATAACATAAACCTCACAAATAAAGTTAACATCTTATAAGATATACTTCTGTAACCTCAGTGTTTGATTTTGCAATGATTTCACTGTTTGGATGTGTTTTTCTATTTGTGTCTGTTTTTGTGCGCATTCAGCAAGTATACGGCTGTTTTCTGATTTTTTTCAATTTTCTACTGTCCCATAACATAAACCTCACAAATAAAGTTAACATCTTATAAGATATACTTCTGTAACCTCAGTGTTTGATTTTGCAATGATTTCACTGTTTGGATGTGTTTTTCTATTTGTGTCTGTTTTTGTGCACATTCAGCAAGTATACGGCTGTTTTCTGATTTTTTTGAATTTTGTACTGTCCCATAACATAAACCTCACAAATAAAGTAAACATCTTATAAGATATACTTCTGTACCCTCAGTGTTTGATTTTGCAATGATTTCACTGTTTGGATGTGTTTTTCTATGTGTGTCTGTTTTTGTGCACATTCAGCTAGTATACGGCTGTTTTCTGATTTTTTTCAATTTTCTACTGTCCCATAACATAAACCTCACAAATAAAGTTAACATCTTATAAGATATACTTCTGTAACCTCAGTGTTTGATTTTGCAATGATTTCACTGTTTGGATGTGTTTTTCTATTTGTGTCTGTTTTTGTGCGCATTCAGCAAGTATACGGCTGTTTTCTGATTTTTTTCAATTTTCTACTGTCCCATAACATAAACCTCACAAATAAAGTTAACATCTTATAAGATATACTTCTGTAACCTCAGTGTTTGATTTTGCAATGATTTCACTGTTTGGATGTGTTTTTCTATTTGTGTCTGTTTTGTGCACATTCAGCAAGTATACGGCTGTTTTCTGATTTTTTTCAATTTTCTACTGTCCCATAACATAAACCTCACAAATAAAGTTAAAATCTTATAAGATATAGTTATATGCCGTCAGTGTTTGATTTTGCAATGATTTCACTGTTTGGATGTGTTTTTCTATTTGTGTCTTTTGTTGTGCACATTCAGCAAGTATACGGCTGTTTTCTGATTTTTTTCAATTTTCTATTGTCCCGTAACATAAACCTCATAAATAAAGTTAACATCTTATAAGATAAAGTTATATGCCTTCAGTGTTTGATTTTGCAATGATTTCACTGTTTGGGTGTGTTTTTCTATTTGTGTCTGTTTTTGTGCGCATTCAGCAAGTATACGGCTGTTTTCTGATTTTTTTCAATTTTCTACTGTCCCATAACATAAACCTCACAAATAAAGTTAACATCTTATAAGATATACTTCTGTAACCTCAGTGTTTGATTTTGCAATGATTTCACTGTTTGGATGTGTTTTTCTATTTGTGTCTGTTTTTGTGCACATTCAGCAAGTATACGGCTGTTTTCTGATTTTTTTCAATTTTCTACTGTCCCATAACATAAACCTCACAAATAAAGTTAACATCTTATAAGATATAGTTATATGCCTTCAGTGTTTGATTTTGCAATGATTTCACTGTTTGGATGTGTTTTTCTATTTGTGTCTGTTTTTGTGCGCATTCAGCAAGTATACGGCTGTTTTCTGATTTTTTTCAATTTTCTACTGTCCCATAACATAAACCTCATAAATGAAGTTAACATCTTATAAGATATAGTTATATGCCTTCAGTGTTTGATTTTGCAATGATTTCACTGTTTGGATGTGTTTTTCTATTTGTGTCTGTTTTTGTGCGCATTCAGCAAGTATATGGCTGTTTTCTGATTTTTTTCAATTTTCTACTGTCCCATAACATAAACCTCACAAATAAAGTTAAAATCTTATCAGATATAGTTATATGCCTTCAGTGTTTGATTTTGCAATGATGTCACTGTTTGGATGTGTTTTTCTATTTGTGTCTGTTTTTGTGCACATTCAGCAAGTATATGGCTGTTTTCTGATTTTTTTCAATTTTCTACTGTCCCATAACATAAACCTCACAAATAAAGTTGAAATCTTATAAGATATAGTTATTTATCCTCAGTGTTTGATTTTGCAATGATTTCACTGTTTGGATGTGTTTTTCTATTTGTGTCTGTTTTTGTGCGCATTCAGCAAGTATACGGCTGTTTTCTGATTTTTTTCAATTTTCTACTGTCCCATAACATAAACCTCACAAATAAAGTTAACATCTTATAAGATATACTTCTGTAACCTCAGTGTTTGATTTTGCAATGATTTCACTGTTTGGATGTGTTTTTCTATTTGTGTCTGTTTTTGTGCACATTCAGCAAGTATACGGCTGTTTTCTGATTTTTTTCAATTTTCTACTGTCCCATAACATAAACCTCACAAATAAAGTTAACATCTTATAAGATATACTTCTGCAACCTCAGTGTTTGATTTTGCAATGATTTCACTGTTTGGATGTGTTTTTCTATTTGTGTCTGTTTTTGTGCACATTCAGCAAGTATACGGCTGTTTTCTGATTTTTTTGAATTTTGTACTGTCCCATAACATAAACCTCACAAATAAAGTAAACATCTTATAAGATATACTTCTGTACCCTCAGTGTTTGATTTTGCAATGATTTCACTGTTTGGATGTGTTTTTCTATGTGTGTCTGTTTTTGTGCACATTCAGCTAGTATACGGCTGTTTTCTGATTTTTTTCAATTTTCTACTGTCCCATAACATAAACCTCACAAATAAAGTTAACATCTTATAAGATATACTTCTGTAACCTCAGTGTTTGATTTTGCAATGATTTCACTGTTTGGATGTGTTTTTCTATTTGTGTCTGTTTTTGTGCGCATTCAGCAAGTATACGGCTGTTTTCTGATTTTTTTCAATTTTCTACTGTCCCATAACATAAACCTCACAAATAAAGTTAACATCTTATAAGATATACTTCTGTAACCTCAGTGTTTGATTTTGCAATGATTTCACTGTTTGGATGTGTTTTTCTATTTGTGTCTGTTTTGTGCACATTCAGCAAGTATACGGCTGTTTTCTGATTTTTTTCAATTTTCTACTGTCCCATAACATAAACCTCACAAATAAAGTTAAAATCTTATAAGATATAGTTATATGCCGTCAGTGTTTGATTTTGCAATGATTTCACTGTTTGGATGTGTTTTTCTATTTGTGTCTTTTGTTGTGCACATTCAGCAAGTATACGGCTGTTTTCTGATTTTTTTCAATTTTCTATTGTCCCGTAACATAAACCTCATAAATAAAGTTAACATCTTATAAGATAAAGTTATATGCCTTCAGTGTTTGATTTTGCAATGATTTCACTGTTTGGGTGTGTTTTTCTATTTGTGTCTGTTTTTGTGCGCATTCAGCAAGTATACGGCTGTTTTCTGATTTTTTTCAATTTTCTACTGTCCCATAACATAAACCTCACAAATAAAGTTAACATCTTATAAGATATACTTCTGTAACCTCAGTGTTTGATTTTGCAATGATTTCACTGTTTGGATGTGTTTTTCTATTTGTGTCTGTTTTTGTGCACATTCAGCAAGTATACGGCTGTTTTCTGATTTTTTTCAATTTTCTACTGTCCCATAACATAAACCTCACAAATAAAGTTAACATCTTATAAGATATAGTTATATGCCTTCAGTGTTTGATTTTGCAATGATTTCACTGTTTGGATGTGTTTTTCTATTTGTGTCTGTTTTTGTGCGCATTCAGCAAGTATACGGCTGTTTTCTGATTTTTTTCAATTTTCTACTGTCCCATAACATAAACCTCATAAATGAAGTTAACATCTTATAAGATATAGTTATATGCCTTCAGTGTTTGATTTTGCAATGATTTCACTGTTTGGATGTGTTTTTCTATTTGTGTCTGTTTTTGTGCGCATTCAGCAAGTATATGGCTGTTTTCTGATTTTTTTCAATTTTCTACTGTCCCATAACATAAACCTCACAAATAAAGTTGAAATCTTATAAGATATAGTTATTTATCCTCAGTGTTTGATTTTGCAATGATTTCACTGTTTGGATGTGTTTTTCTATTTGTGTCTGTTTTTGTGCGCATTCAGCAAGTATACGGCTGTTTTTTGATTTTTTTCAATTTTCTACTGTCCCATAACATAAACCTCACAAATAAAGTTAACATCTTATAAGATATACTTCTGTAACCTCAGTGTTTGATTTTGCAATGATTTCACTGTTTGGATGTGTTTTTCTATTTGTGTCTTTTGTTGTGCACATTCAGCAAGTATACGGCTGTTTTCTGATTTTTTTCAATTTTCTATTGTCCCGTAACATAAACCTCATAAATAAAGTTAACATCTTATAAGATATACTTCTGTAACCTCAGTGTTTGATTTTGCAATGATTTCACTGTTTGGATGTGTTTTTCTATTTGTGTCTGTTTTTGTGCGCATTCAGCAAGTATACGGCTGTTTTCTGATTTTTTTCAATTTTCTACTGTCCCATAACATAAACCTCACAAATAAAGTTAAAATCTTATAAGATATAGTTATTTATCCTCAGTGTTTGATTTTGCAATGATTTCACTGTTTGGATGTGTTTTTCTATTTGTGTCTGTTTTTGTGCGCATTCAGCAAGTATACGGCTGTTTTCTGATTTTTTTCAATTTTCTACTGTCCCATAACATAAACCTCACAAATAAAGTTAAAATCTTATAAGATATAGTTATATGCCTTCAGTGTTTGATTTTGCAATGATTTCACTGTTTGGATGTGTTTTTCTTGTTGTGTCTTTTGTTGTGCACATTCAGCAAGTATACGGCTGTTTTCTGATTTTTTTCAATTTTCTATTGTCCCGTAACATAAACCTCATAAATAAAGTTAACATCTTATAAGATATACTTCTGTAACCTCAGTGTTTGATTTTGCAATGATTTCACTGTTTGGATGTGTTTTTCTATTTGTGTCTGTTTTTGTGCACATTCAGCAAGTATACGGCTGTTTTCTGATTTTTTTCAATTTTCTACTGTCGCATAACATAAACCTCACAAATAAAGTTAACATCTTATAAGATATAGTTATATGCCTTCAGTGTTTGATTTTGCAATGATTTCACTGTTTGGATGTGTTTTTCTATTTGTGTCTGTTTTTGTGCACATTCAGCAAGTATACGGCTGTTTTCTGTTTTTTTTCAATTTTCTACTGTCCCATAACATAAAACTCACAAATAAAGTTAAAATCTTATAAGATATAGTTATATGCCTTCAGTGTTTGATTTTGCAATGATTTCACTGTTTGGATGTGTTTTTCTATTTGTGTCTGTTTTTGTGCGCATTCAGCAAGTATACGGCTGTTTTCTGATTTTTTTCAATTTTCTACTGTCCCATAACATAAACCTCACAAATAAAGTTAAAATCTTATAAGATATAGTTATTTATCCTCAGTGTTTGATTTTGCAATGATTTCACTGTTTGGATGTGTTTTTCTATTTGTGTCTGTTTTTGTGCGCATTCAGCAAGTATACGGCTGTTTTCTGATTTTTTTCAATTTTCTACTGTCAGTTAACATAAACCTCACAAATAAAGTTAAAATCTTATAAGATATAGTTATATACCTTCAGTGTTTGATTTTGCAATGATTTCACTATTTGGATGTGTTTTTCTATTTGTGTCTTTTGTTGTGCACATTCAGCAAGTATACGGCTTTTTTCTGATTTTTTTCAATTTTCTATTGTCCCGTAACATAAACCTCATAAATAAAGTTAACATCTTATAAGATATAGTTATATGCCTTCAGTGTTTGATTTTGCAATGATTTCACTGTTTGGATGTGTTTTTCTATTTGTGTCTGTTTTTGTGCACATTCAGCAAGTATACGGCTGTTTTCTGTTTTTTTTCAATTTTCTACTGTCCCATAACATAAAACTCACAAATAAAGTTAAAATCTTATAAGATATAGTTATATGCCTTCAGTGTTTGATTTTGCAATGATTTCACTGTTTGGATGTGTTTTTCTATTTGTGTCTGTTTTTGTGCACATTCAGCAAGTATACGGCTGTTTTCTGATTTTTTTCAATTTTCTACTGTCCCATAACATAAACCTCACAAATAAAGTTAACATCTTATAAGATATAGTTATATGCCTTCAGTGTTTGATTTTGCAATGATTTCACTGTTTGGATGTGTTTTTCTATTTGTGTCTTTTGTTGTGCACATTCAGCAAGTATACGGCTGTTTTCTGATTTTTTTCAATTTTCTACTGTCCCATAACATAAACCTCACAAATAAAGTTAACATCTTATAAGATATACTTCTGTAACCTCAGTGTTTGATTTTGCAATGATTTCACTGTTTGGATGTGTTTTTCTATTTGTGTCTGTTTTTGTGCACATTCAGCAAGTATACGGCTGTTTTCTGATTTTTTTCAATTTTCTACTGTCCCATAACATAAACCTCACAAATAAAGTTAAAATCTTATAAGATATAGTTATTTATCCTCAGTGTTTGATTTTGCAATGATTTCACTGTTTGGATGTGTTTTTCTATTTGTGTCTTTTGTTGTGCACATTCAGAAAGTATACGGCTGTTTTCTGATTTTTTTCAATTTTCTACTGTCCCATAACATAAACCTCACAAATAAAGTTAAAATCTTATAAGATATAGTTATATGCCTTCAGTGTTTGATTTTGCAATGATTTCACTGTTTGGATGTGTTTTTCTATTTGTGTCTGTTTTTGTGCACATTAAGCAAGTATACGGCTGTTTTCTGATTTTTTTCAATTTTCTACTGTCCCATAACATAAACGTCACAAATAAAGTTAAAATCTTATAAGATATAGTTATTCACCCTCAGTGTTTGATTTAGCAATGATTTCACTGTTTGGATGTGTTTTTCTATTTGTGTCTTTTGTTGTGCACATTCAGCAAGTATACGGCTGTTTTCTGATTTTTTTCAATTTTCTACTGTCCCATAACATAAACGTCACAAATAAAGTTAAAATCTTATAAGATATAGTTATTCACCCTCAGTGTTTGATTTAGCAATGATTTCACTGTTTGGATGTGTTTTTCTATTTGTGTCTGTTTTTGTGCGCATTCAGCAAGTATACGGCTGTTTTCTGATTTTTTTTTATTTTCTACTGTCCCATAACATAAAACTCACAAATAAAGTTAAAATCTTATAAGATATAGTTATATGCCTTCAGTGTTTGATTTTGCAATGATTTCACTGTTTGGATGTGTTTTTCTATTTGTGTCTGTTTTTGTGCACATTCAGCAAGTATACGGCTGTTTTCTGATTTTTTTCAATTTTCTACTGTTCCATAACATAAACCTCACAAATAAAGTTAACATCTTATAAGATATACTTCTGTAACCTCAGTGTTTGATTTTGCAATGATTTCACTGTTTGGATGTGTTTTTCTATTTGTGTCTTTTGTTGTGCACATTCAGCAAGTATACGGCTGTTTCTTATTTTTTTCAATTTTCTACTGTCCCATAACATAAACCTCACAAATAAAGTTAACATCTTATAAGATATAGTTATATGCCTTCAGTGTTTGATTTTGCAATGATTTCACTGTTTGGATGTGTTTTTCTATTTGTGTCTTTTGTTGTGCACATTCAGCAAGTATACGGCTGTTTTCTGATTTTTTTCAATTTTCTACTGTCCCATAACATAAACCTCACAAATAAAGTTAACATCTTATAAGATATAGTTATATGCCTTCAGTGTTTGATTTTGCAATGATTTCACTGTTTGGATGTGTTTTTCTATTTGTGTCTTTTGTTGTGCACATTCAGCAAGTATACGGCTGTTTTCTGATTTTTTTCAATTTTCTATTGTCCCGTAACATAAACCTCATAAATAAAGTTAACATCTTATAAGATATAGTTATATGCCTTCAGTGTTTGATTTTGCAATGATTTCACTGTTTGGATGTGTTTTTCTATTTGTGTCTGTTTTTGTGCACATCCAGCAAGTATACGGCTGTTTTCTGATTTTTTTCAATTTTCTACTGTCCCATAACATAAACCTCACAAATAAAGTTAAAATCTTATAAGATATAGTTATATGCCTTCAGTGTTTGATTTTGCAATGATTTCACTGTTTGGATGTGTTTTTCTATTTGTGTCTTTTGTTGTGCACATTCAGCAAGTATACGGCTGTTTTCTGATTTTTTTCAATTTTCTATTGTCCCGTAACATAAACCTCATAAATAAAGTTAACATCTTATAAGATATACATCTGTAACCTCAGTGTTTGATTTTGCAATGATTTCACTGTTTGGATGTGTTTTTCTATTTGTGTCTGTTTTTGTGCACATTCAGCAAGTATACGGCTGTTTTCTGATTTTTTTGAATTTTGTACTGTCCCATAACATAAACCTCACAAATAAAGTAAACATCTTATAAGATATACTTCTGTACCCTCAGTGTTTGATTTTGCAATGATTTCACTGTTTGGATGTGTTTTTCTATGTGTGTCTGTTTTTGTGCACATTCAGCTAGTATACGGCTGTTTTCTGATTTTTTTCAATTTTCTACTGTCCCATAACATAAACCTCACAAATAAAGTTAACATCTTATAAGATATACTTCTGTAACCTCAGTGTTTGATTTTGCAATGATTTCACTGTTTGGATGTGTTTTTCTATTTGTGTCTGTTTTTGTGCGCATTCAGCAAGTATACGGCTGTTTTCTGATTTTTTTCAATTTTCTACTGTCCCATAACATAAACCTCACAAATAAAGTAAACATCTTATAAGATATACTTCTGTACCCTCAGTGTTTGATTTTGCAATGATTTCACTGTTTGGATGTGTTTTTCTATGTGTGTCTGTTTTTGTGCACATTCAGCTAGTATACGGCTGTTTTCTGATTTTTTTCAATTTTCTACTGTCCCATAACATAAACCTCACAAATAAAGTTAACATCTTATAAGATATACTTCTGTAACCTCAGTGTTTGATTTTGCAATGATTTCACTGTTTGGATGTGTTTTTCTATTTGTGTCTGTTTTTGTGCGCATTCAGCAAGTATACGGCTGTTTTCTGATTTTTTTCAATTTTCTACTGTCCCATAACATAAACCTCACAAATAAAGTTAACATCTTATAAGATATACTTCTGTAACCTCAGTGTTTGATTTTGCAATGATTTCACTGTTTGGATGTGTTTTTCTATTTGTGTCTGTTTTGTGCACATTCAGCAAGTATACGGCTGTTTTCTGATTTTTTTCAATTTTCTACTGTCCCATAACATAAACCTCACAAATAAAGTTAAAATCTTATAAGATATAGTTATATGCCGTCAGTGTTTGATTTTGCAATGATTTCACTGTTTGGATGTGTTTTTCTATTTGTGTCTTTTGTTGTGCACATTCAGCAAGTATACGGCTGTTTTCTGATTTTTTTCAATTTTCTATTGTCCCGTAACATAAACCTCATAAATAAAGTTAACATCTTATAAGATAAAGTTATATGCCTTCAGTGTTTGATTTTGCAATGATTTCACTGTTTGGGTGTGTTTTTCTATTTGTGTCTGTTTTTGTGCGCATTCAGCAAGTATACGGCTGTTTTCTGATTTTTTTCAATTTTCTACTGTCCCATAACATAAACCTCACAAATAAAGTTAACATCTTATAAGATATACTTCTGTAACCTCAGTGTTTGATTTTGCAATGATTTCACTGTTTGGATGTGTTTTTCTATTTGTGTCTGTTTTTGTGCACATTCAGCAAGTATACGGCTGTTTTCTGATTTTTTTCAATTTTCTACTGTCCCATAACATAAACCTCACAAATAAAGTTAACATCTTATAAGATATAGTTATATGCCTTCAGTGTTTGATTTTGCAATGATTTCACTGTTTGGATGTGTTTTTCTATTTGTGTCTGTTTTTGTGCGCATTCAGCAAGTATACGGCTGTTTTCTGATTTTTTTCAATTTTCTACTGTCCCATAACATAAACCTCATAAATGAAGTTAACATCTTATAAGATATAGTTATATGCCTTCAGTGTTTGATTTTGCAATGATTTCACTGTTTGGATGTGTTTTTCTATTTGTGTCTGTTTTTGTGCGCATTCAGCAAGTATATGGCTGTTTTCTGATTTTTTTCAATTTTCTACTGTCCCATAACATAAACCTCACAAATAAAGTTAAAATCTTATCAGATATAGTTATATGCCTTCAGTGTTTGATTTTGCAATGATGTCACTGTTTGGATGTGTTTTTCTATTTGTGTCTGTTTTTGTGCACATTCAGCAAGTATATGGCTGTTTTCTGATTTTTTTCAATTTTCTACTGTCCCATAACATAAACCTCACAAATAAAGTTGAAATCTTATAAGATATAGTTATTTATCCTCAGTGTTTGATTTTGCAATGATTTCACTGTTTGGATGTGTTTTTCTATTTGTGTCTGTTTTTGTGCGCATTCAGCAAGTATACGGCTGTTTTCTGATTTTTTTCAATTTTCTACTGTCCCATAACATAAACCTCACAAATAAAGTTAACATCTTATAAGATATACTTCTGTAACCTCAGTGTTTGATTTTGCAATGATTTCACTGTTTGGATGTGTTTTTCTATTTGTGTCTGTTTTTGTGCACATTCAGCAAGTATACGGCTGTTTTCTGATTTTTTTCAATTTTCTACTGTCCCATAACATAAACCTCACAAATAAAGTTAACATCTTATAAGATATACTTCTGTAACCTCAGTGTTTGATTTTGCAATGATTTCACTGTTTGGATGTGTTTTTCTATTTGTGTCTGTTTTTGTGCGCATTCAGCAAGTATACGGCTGTTTTCTGATTTTTTTCAATTTTCTACTGTCCCATAACATAAACCTCACAAATAAAGTTAACATCTTATAAGATATACTTCTGTAACCTCAGTGTTTGATTTTGCAATGATTTCACTGTTTGGATGTGTTTTTCTATTTGTGTCTGTTTTTGTGCACATTCAGCAAGTATACGGCTGTTTTCTGATTTTTTTGAATTTTGTACTGTCCCATAACATAAACCTCACAAATAAAGTAAACATCTTATAAGATATACTTCTGTACCCTCAGTGTTTGATTTTGCAATGATTTCACTGTTTGGATGTGTTTTTCTATGTGTGTCTGTTTTTGTGCACATTCAGCTAGTATACGGCTGTTTTCTGATTTTTTTCAATTTTCTACTGTCCCATAACATAAACCTCACAAATAAAGTTAACATCTTATAAGATATACTTCTGTAACCTCAGTGTTTGATTTTGCAATGATTTCACTGTTTGGATGTGTTTTTCTATTTGTGTCTGTTTTTGTGCGCATTCAGCAATTATACGGCTGTTTTCTGATTTTTTTCAATTTTCTACTGTCCCATAACATAAACCTCACAAATAAAGTTAACATCTTATAAGATATACTTCTGTAACCTCAGTGTTTGATTTTGCAATGATTTCACTGTTTGGATGTGTTTTTCTATTTGTGTCTGTTTTGTGCACATTCAGCAAGTATACGGCTGTTTTCTGATTTTTTTCAATTTTCTACTGTCCCATAACATAAACCTCACAAATAAAGTTAAAATCTTATAAGATATAGTTATATGCCGTCAGTGTTTGATTTTGCAATGATTTCACTGTTTGGATGTGTTTTTCTATTTGTGTCTTTTGTTGTGCACATTCAGCAAGTATACGGCTGTTTTCTGATTTTTTTCAATTTTCTATTGTCCCGTAACATAAACCTCATAAATAAAGTTAACATCTTATAAGATAAAGTTATATGCCTTCAGTGTTTGATTTTGCAATGATTTCACTGTTTGGGTGTGTTTTTCTATTTGTGTCTGTTTTTGTGCGCATTCAGCAAGTATACGGCTGTTTTCTGATTTTTTTCAATTTTCTACTGTTCCATAACATAAACCTCACAAATAAAGTTAACATCTTATAAGATATACTTCTGTAACCTCAGTGTTTGATTTTGCAATGATTTCACTGTTTGGATGTGTTTTTCTATTTGTGTCTTTTGTTGTGCACATTCAGCAAGTATACGGCTGTTTCTTATTTTTTTCAATTTTCTACTGTCCCATAACATAAACCTCACAAATAAAGTTAACATCTTATAAGATATAGTTATATGCCTTCAGTGTTTGATTTTGCAATGATTTCACTGTTTGGATGTGTTTTTCTATTTGTGTCTTTTGTTGTGCACATTCAGCAAGTATACGGCTGTTTTCTGATTTTTTTCAATTTTCTACTGTCCCATAACATAAACCTCACAAATAAAGTTAACATCTTATAAGATATAGTTATATGCCTTCAGTGTTTGATTTTGCAATGATTTCACTGTTTGGATGTGTTTTTCTATTTGTGTCTTTTGTTGTGCACATTCAGCAAGTATACGGCTGTTTTCTGATTTTTTTCAATTTTCTATTGTCCCGTAACATAAACCTCATAAATAAAGTTAACATCTTATAAGATATAGTTATATGCCTTCAGTGTTTGATTTTGCAATGATTTCACTGTTTGGATGTGTTTTTCTATTTGTGTCTGTTTTTGTGCACATCCAGCAAGTATACGGCTGTTTTCTGATTTTTTTCAATTTTCTACTGTCCCATAACATAAACCTCACAAATAAAGTTAAAATCTTATAAGATATAGTTATATGCCTTCAGTGTTTGATTTTGCAATGATTTCACTGTTTGGATGTGTTTTTCTATTTGTGTCTTTTGTTGTGCACATTCAGCAAGTATACGGCTGTTTTCTGATTTTTTTCAATTTTCTATTGTCCCGTAACATAAACCTCATAAATAAAGTTAACATCTTATAAGATATACATCTGTAACCTCAGTGTTTGATTTTGCAATGATTTCACTGTTTGGATGTGTTTTTCTATTTGTGTCTGTTTTTGTGCACATTCAGCAAGTATACGGCTGTTTTCTGATTTTTTTGAATTTTGTACTGTCCCATAACATAAACCTCACAAATAAAGTAAACATCTTATAAGATATACTTCTGTACCCTCAGTGTTTGATTTTGCAATGATTTCACTGTTTGGATGTGTTTTTCTATGTGTGTCTGTTTTTGTGCACATTCAGCTAGTATACGGCTGTTTTCTGATTTTTTTCAATTTTCTACTGTCCCATAACATAAACCTCACAAATAAAGTTAACATCTTATAAGATATACTTCTGTAACCTCAGTGTTTGATTTTGCAATGATTTCACTGTTTGGATGTGTTTTTCTATTTGTGTCTGTTTTTGTGCGCATTCAGCAAGTATACGGCTGTTTTCTGATTTTTTTCAATTTTCTACTGTCCCATAACATAAACCTCACAAATAAAGTAAACATCTTATAAGATATACTTCTGTACCCTCAGTGTTTGATTTTGCAATGATTTCACTGTTTGGATGTGTTTTTCTATGTGTGTCTGTTTTTGTGCACATTCAGCTAGTATACGGCTGTTTTCTGATTTTTTTCAATTTTCTACTGTCCCATAACATAAACCTCACAAATAAAGTTAACATCTTATAAGATATACTTCTGTAACCTCAGTGTTTGATTTTGCAATGATTTCACTGTTTGGATGTGTTTTTCTATTTGTGTCTGTTTTTGTGCGCATTCAGCAAGTATACGGCTGTTTTCTGATTTTTTTCAATTTTCTACTGTCCCATAACATAAACCTCACAAATAAAGTTAACATCTTATAAGATATACTTCTGTAACCTCAGTGTTTGATTTTGCAATGATTTCACTGTTTGGATGTGTTTTTCTATTTGTGTCTGTTTTGTGCACATTCAGCAAGTATACGGCTGTTTTCTGATTTTTTTCAATTTTCTACTGTCCCATAACATAAACCTCACAAATAAAGTTAAAATCTTATAAGATATAGTTATATGCCGTCAGTGTTTGATTTTGCAATGATTTCACTGTTTGGATGTGTTTTTCTATTTGTGTCTTTTGTTGTGCACATTCAGCAAGTATACGGCTGTTTTCTGATTTTTTTCAATTTTCTATTGTCCCGTAACATAAACCTCATAAATAAAGTTAACATCTTATAAGATAAAGTTATATGCCTTCAGTGTTTGATTTTGCAATGATTTCACTGTTTGGGTGTGTTTTTCTATTTGTGTCTGTTTTTGTGCGCATTCAGCAAGTATACGGCTGTTTTCTGATTTTTTTCAATTTTCTACTGTCCCATAACATAAACCTCACAAATAAAGTTAACATCTTATAAGATATACTTCTGTAACCTCAGTGTTTGATTTTGCAATGATTTCACTGTTTGGATGTGTTTTTCTATTTGTGTCTGTTTTTGTGCACATTCAGCAAGTATACGGCTGTTTTCTGATTTTTTTCAATTTTCTACTGTCCCATAACATAAACCTCACAAATAAAGTTAACATCTTATAAGATATAGTTATATGCCTTCAGTGTTTGATTTTGCAATGATTTCACTGTTTGGATGTGTTTTTCTATTTGTGTCTGTTTTTGTGCGCATTCAGCAAGTATACGGCTGTTTTCTGATTTTTTTCAATTTTCTACTGTCCCATAACATAAACCTCATAAATGAAGTTAACATCTTATAAGATATAGTTATATGCCTTCAGTGTTTGATTTTGCAATGATTTCACTGTTTGGATGTGTTTTTCTATTTGTGTCTGTTTTTGTGCGCATTCAGCAAGTATACAGCTGTTTTCTGATTTTTTTCAATTTTCTACTGTCCCATAACATAAACCTCACAAATAAAGTTAAAATCTTATCAGATATAGTTATATGCCTTCAGTGTTTGATTTTGCAATGATGTCACTGTTTGGATGTGTTTTTCTATTTGTGTCTGTTTTTGTGCACATTCAGCAAGTATATGGCTGTTTTCTGATTTCTTTCAATTTTCTACTGTCCCATAACATAAACCTCACAAATAAAGTTAACATCTTATAAGATATACTTCTGTAACCTCAGTGTTTGATTTTGCAATGATTTCACTGTTTGGATGTGTTTTTCTATTTGTGTCTGTTTTTGTGCGCATTCAGCAAGTATACGGCTGTTTTCTGATTTTTTTCAATTTTCTACTGTCCCATAACATAAACCTCATAAATAAAGTTAAAATCTTATAAGATATAGTTATATGCCGTCAGTGTTTGATTTTGCAATGATTTCACTGTTTGGATGTGTTTTTCTATTTGTGTCTTTTGTTGTGCACATTCAGCAAGTATACGGCTGTTTTCTGATTTTTTTCAATTTTCTATTGTCCCGTAACATAAACCTCATAAATAAAGTTAACATCTTATAAGATATACTTCTGTAACCTCAGTGTTTGATTTTGCAATGATTTCACTGTGTGGATGTGTTTTTCTATTTGTGTCTGTTTTTGTGCACATTCAGCAAGTATACGGCTGTTTTCTGATTTTTTTCAATTTTCTACTGTCCCATAACATAAACCTTACAAATAAAGTTAAAATCTTATAAGATATAGTTATTTATCCTCAGTGTTTGATTTTGCAATGATATCACTGTTTGGATGTGTTTTTCTATTTGTGTCTGTTTTTGTGCACATTCAGCAAGTATACGGCTGTTTTCTGATTTTTTTCAATTTTCTACTGTCCCATAACATAAACCTCACAAATAAAGTTAACATCTTATAAGATATACTTCTGCAACCTCAGTGTTTGATTTTGCAATGATTTCACTGTTTGGATGTGTTTTTCTATTTGTGTCTGTTTTTGTGCACATTCAGCAAGTATACGGCTGTTTTCTGATTTTTTTCAATTTTCTACTGTCCCATAACATAAACCTCACAAATAAAGTTAACATCTTATAAGATATACTTCTGTAACCTCAGTGTTTGATTTTGCAATGATTTCACTGTTTGGATGTGTTTTTCTATTTGTGTCTGTTTTTGTGCGCATTCAGCAAGTATATGGCTGTTTTCTGATTTTTTTCAATTTTCTACTGTCCCATAACATAAACCTCATAAATAAAGTTAAAATCTTATAAGATATAGTTATTTATCCTCAGTGTTTGATTTTGCAATGATTTCACTGTTTGGATGTGTTTTTCTATTTGTGTCTGTTTTTGTGCACATTCAGCAAGTATACGGCTGTTTTCTGATTTTTTTCAATTTTCTACTGTCCCATAACATAAACCTCACAAATAAAGTTAACATCTTATAAGATATACTTCTGTAACCTCAGTGTTTGATTTTGCAATGATTTCACTGTGTGGATGTGTTTTTCTATTTGTGTCTGTTTTTGTGCACATTCAGCAAGTATACGGCTGTTTTCTGATTTTTTTCAATTTTCTACTGTCCCATAACATAAACCTCACAAATAAAGTTAAAATCTTATAAGATATAGTTATTTATCCTCAGTGTTTGATTTTGCAATGATATCACTGTTTGGATGTGTTTTTCTATTTGTGTCTGTTTTTGTGCGCATTCAGCAAGTATACGGCTGTTTTCTGATTTTTTTCAATTTTCTACTGTCCCATAACATAAACCTCATAAATAAAGTTAAAATCTTATAAGATATAGTTATTTATCCTCAGTGTTTGATTTTGCAATGATTTCACTGTTTGGATGTGTTTTTCTATTTGTGTCTTTTGTTGTGCACATTCAGCAAGTATACGGCTGTTTTCTGATTTTTTTCAATTTTCTATTGTCCCGTAACATAAACCTCATAAATAAAGTTAACATCTTATAAGATATACTTCTGTAACCTCAGTGTTTGATTTTGCAATGATTTCACTGTGTGGATGTGTTTTTCTATTTGTGTCTGTTTTTGTGCACATTCAGCAAGTATACGGCTGTTTTCTGATTTTTTTCAATTTTCTACTGTCCCATAACATAAACCTCACAAATAAAGTTAAAATCTTATAAGATATAGTTATATGCCTTCAGTGTTTGATTTTGCAATGATTTCACTGTTTGGATGTGTTTTTCTATTTGTGTCTTTTGTTGGGCACATTCAGCAAGTATACGGCTGTTTTCTGATTTTTTTCAATTTTCTACTGTCCCATAACATAAACCTCACAAATAAAGTTAAAATCTTATAAGATATACTTCTGTAACCTCAGTGTTTGATTTTGCAATGATTTCACTGTTTGGATGTGTTTTTCTATTTGTGTCTGTTTTTGTGCACATTCAGCAAGTATACGGCTGTTTTCTGATTTTTTTCAATTTTCTACTGTCCCATAACATAAACCTCACAAATAAAGTTAAAATCTTATAAGATATAGTAATATGCCTTCAGTGTTTGATTTTGCAATGATTTCACTGTTTGGATGTGTTTTTCTATTTGTGTCTGTTTTTGTGCGCATTCAGCAAGTATACGGCTGTTTTCTGATTTTTTTCAATTTTCTACTGTCCCATAACATAAACCTCATAAATAAAGTTAAAATCTTATAAGATATAGTTATTTATCCTCAGTGTTTGATTTTGCAATGATTTCACTGTTTGGATGTGTTTTTCTATTTGTGTCTTTTGTTGTGCACATTCAGCAAGTATACGGCTGTTTTCTGATTTTTTTCAATTTTCTATTGTCCCGTAACATAAACCTCATAAATAAAGTTAACATCTTATAAGATATACTTCTGTAAGCTTTTGTTTGCAGCAGCTACCGTTAACATAGTCAGTTGAGGGTGAGATGTTGGAACTTTCATTTCCCAGACATCACGTCGTCATTGGTCGAGAGAACTGTCCGGGGCGGTAACGTATTGTGTCACTTCCTGTGCTTCCACTGGTGTTACGCTGTGTGCCTTCTGCGCTCTCTGCGGTTTTCTATCTACTGGAACGATCGACTGTTCTAACTGAACAAACGCTCGTTTTTATTACTAATACTAGTACTAAGACTAATATTCTCACCCACTACTTTTGTTCAAACTCTATCGTTTACGTAGATCACGTACGGTGTTTTTCTCTCTGCTAGCGTAAAGTTAGCTTAGCAGCGATGGCTTCTCTCTCTCCCTCTCCCTCTCCTTCTCTCTCCTGTGTTGTGTGCCACATGTTTAGCTACTCCTCTGCCTCCTTTAGCGATAAAAGTACTTGTAAAAAATGTAGCTTGCTGGCTAGGTTGGAGGCGAGGCTTAGTGAAGTAGAAACTCGGCTCCGCACCATAGAAGCTAAATCAGTTAGCCACTCCCCAGTAGTCGGTGCGGACCACATAGCATTAGCTCCCTCAGCAGCTCCCGTGCAGCCGGGAGACAAACAGGGCAGCTGGGTGACTGTCCGCAGTAAGAGGCGTAGTGTTAAGCCTAAGAGTCCTGTCCACCACCAACCTGTTCACACCTCAAACAAGTTTTCCCCTCTCAGCACCACACAGACTGAGAAACCAACTCTGGTGATTGGTGATTCCATCCTGAGGAACGTGAAAATAGCGACGCCAGCGACCACAGTCAAGTGTTTTCCCGGGGCCAGAGCGGGCGACATAGAATCTTATCTGAAACTGCTGGCTACAGATAAACGTACATTCAGTAAAGTTATTATTCACGTCGGCAGTAATGACACCCGATTACGCCAATCGGAGGTCACGAAAGTTAATGTTAAGTCTGTGTGTAGGTACGCACAATCTATGTCGGACAACGTAATTTTCTCTGGTCCTTTGCCCAATGTAACCAGTGATGACATGTATAGCCGCATGTCATCATTCAATCGCTGGCTGTCGAGGTGGTGTCCAGAAAACAACATTGGGTTTTTAGATAACTGGCAAAACTTCTGGGGGAAACCTGGTCTCATGAAGAGAGACGGCGTCCATCCTACTTTGGATGGAGCAGCTCTCTTATCTAGCAGCTTAGAGCATTTTATTAGAAACCCATGACAAACCAGAGTTGAGACCAGGACACAGAGTTGCAGTCTTTCATGCTTCTCTGTGCTTCTTTACGAGCAGTCACCAATTAAAAACCCCATAGAGACTGTGTCTGTCCCTCGACCTACTAAAGTAAAAACTAAAGTAAATAAAGTAAATAAATCAATAACAAACAGAAGAGGAGTTAGACATTCTAACTTAATAAAGATTAATACTAACAATAAAATAGAGTCAAATAATACCACTTTTAAATGTGGACTATTAAATATTAGGTCTCTCTCCTCAAAATCTGTTTTAATAAATGATCTCATTTCTGACAACTGTATTGATTTATTCTGTGTAACTGAAACTTGGTTACATGAAGAAGATTACGTTAGTCTAAATGAGTCAACTCCACCCACTCATGCTAATACCCATATTCCTAGAAGCTCAGGCCGAGGAGGAGGTGTAGCAGCCATTTTTAATACTAGATTATTAATCAATCCCAAACCCAAACTAGGATATTCATCGTTTGAAAGCCTTATTCTTAATCTAGCTCATCCTAGTTGGAAATCACAAAAACCAGTTATGATAGTCACAGTTTATCGTCCACCTGCTCCTTATTCAGAGTTCCTATCAGAGTTCTCTGAGTTCTTATCTGAGTTGGTGCTTAAGACGGATAAAATCATAATTGTAGGGGATTTCAACATCCATGTAGATGTTGACCGTGATAGTCTTAGCTGCGCATTTAACTCGCTGTTGGAATCAATAGGTTTTATTCAACACGTTAATAAACCAACTCATTACCTTAATCACACCCTCGACCTTGTTTTAACTTATGGTATTGATATTGATAACTTAAACATAGTTCCTCAAAACCCTCTCCTTACTGATCATTATTTACTCACATTTAATTGTACAATAATGAACTACAATAACATAAATAAGAAATACAGCTACAGCCGGTGCCTGTCTGATAATAATATTAATACATTCAAAGAGACAGTGCAACCTTTATTTAACTCGGTGCCATATGTCAGTACATCTGAAGGTACCGTTTGTGATTTTACCCCCGCCCTCATAGATAACCTTGTTGATAGTACAGCGGCCTCACTGCGTACTACATTAGATTGTGTTGCCCCTCTGAAAAAGAAGGTGGTGAATCAGATGAGACGAGCACCATGGTTTAACTCCAATACTCGTGCTCTTAAACAGGGGTTACGTAGATTAGAAAGAAAATGGCGTTCCAATAACCTAGAGGAATTTTATATAGCCTGGAAAGATGGTTTTGTAGCTTACAAAAAAGCCCTACACAAAGCTAGAGCTGCCTATTATTCTTCTCTAATTGAAGAAAATAAGAATAATCATAGATTTCTTTTCAGCACTGTAGCCAGGCTGACACAGAGCCACAGCTCCACTGAACCATCTATTCCTTTAACACTGAGCAGTGATGACTTTATGAACTTTTTTGTGAATAAAATAACATCAATAAGAATAAATATTGATCATCTCCTCCCTCATATTGGGACTGACTCATCTTTTAGCACAAGAGCTTTAGAAGCACCAGGTGCACATTTAGACAGTTTCTCCCCTATAGATCTCCCTGAATTAACATCATTAGTTTCATCATCTAAGCCATCAACCTGTCAGTTAGATCCTATCCCCACCAAACTGTTTAAAGATGTCTTTCCTTTAATTAACAGCTCTATATTAACTCAAATTAATCTATCCTTATTAACTGGATATGTGCCCCAAACGTTTAAAATAGCAGTTATTAAACCCCTTCTCAAAAAAGCGACCCTTGACCCAGACATTTTAGCTAACTACCGACCTATATCTAATCTTCCCTTTGTTTCTAAAATCTTAGAAAAAGTAGTTGCTAATCAACTATGTGAATATTTGCGCATTAATGGCCTGTTTGAAGATTTTCAGTCAGGTTTTAGATTAAACCATAGCACAGAAACAGCACTAGTTAAAGTTAGTAATGATCTTCTCTTGGCTTCTGATAATGGTCTAGTCTCTTTACTTGTCCTGTTGGATCTTAGTGCTGCATTTGACACCATAGATCATAATATTCTACTGCAGAGACTGGAGCAGACTCTTGGTATCACAGGTGCTGCCCTCTGCTGGTTTAAATCATACTTATCTGATAGATTCCAGTTTGTTCATGTTAATGATAAAGCCTCACTTCAAACTAAAGTTAATTGTGGAGTTCCACAAGGCTCAGTGCTTGGGCCTATACTTTTTACCTTATATATGCTTCCTCTAGGGAACATTATTAGAAAGCACAACATACATTTTCATTGTTATGCAGATGACACACAGCTTTATTTATCAATGAGGCCGGATGAAATAAATCAGGTTGTTCAACTCCAGGAATGTCTCAGAGACATTAAGTCCTGGATGACCTGTAACTTTCTACTTTTAAACTCAGAAAAAACTGAGGTCATTATACTCGGCCCTAAACACCTCAGAGAAAAACTTTCCGATCACATTGTCACTTTAGATGACATCACCCTGGCTTCCAGTTCCACTGTGAGGAACCTTGGAGTTACTTTTGACCAGGAAATGTCATTTGACTCACACATTAAACTAATTTCCAGAACAGCCTTCTTCCACCTGCGGAACATTAAGAAAATTAGAAACATTCTGTCTTTACGGGATGCTGAAAAACTAGTTCATGCTTTTGTTACATCTAGATTAGATTACTGTAACTCCTTATTATCAGGATGTTCCAACAAGTCTGTTAGAACCCTTCAGTTAATTCAAAATGCTGCAGCACGAGTTCTGACAGGAACTAGAAAGAGAGACCATATAACTCCAGTGTTAGCTTCTCTACACTGGCTCCCTGTACAGTTTAGAATTAAATTTAAAATCCTCCTCCTCACGTACAAAGCACTTAATGGTCAGGCCCCTTCATACCTGAAAAACTTAGTCTTACCTTATCGCCCTAATAGACCACTTAGGTCACAAAATACAGGCTTACTTGTGGTTCCTAGAGTCTGCAAGAGCAGAATGGGAGGCAGAGCCTTTAGTTACCAGGCCCCTCTCCTGTGGAACCAGCTCCCAATGATAGTTCGGGGGGCGGACACTCTCTCTGTATTTAAAGTTAAACTTAAAACTTTCCTTTTTGATAAAGCTTATAGTTAGAGCTGGTTCAGGGAAACCTGGACCAGCTCTTAGTTATGCTGCTATAGAACTAGACTGCTGGGGGATTTTTTATCTGTGGTGCACGCACATTCACTCTCTCACACTCAGGATATGATTTTGACTTTTTATATGTCATTAACCTTGTCTCTTTCTCTCCCTAGTTTGTGTATTTCCTTCCTTCCCTCTCTCTCTCTCTCTCTGTATTCTCATCATGCAGGTTGCGGGACCAAGATCCAGTTTTCGAGGCTACCCACATCATCACCATTATTATTGTGCTATAATTAAAAAGTCAATATCATTAATTGTATTAACTTGTAACTTGATACAGTTGTTGTGTATCTGCTCCTGGTCTCTCTCTCTCTTCTGTCTCTACCTCATCTCCCTCTTGTCCTTTCTCTCCCCCCTCCCCTTTCTGTCCTCCACCTCTCCTCTGTCCCCGATTTTCCTTTCACCCCAACCGGTCGAGGCAGATGACTGCACATTTCTGAGCCTGGTTCTGCCAGAGATTTCTTCCTGTTAAGAGGGAGTTTTTTCTCTCCACTGATGCCTAGTGCTTGCTCATTGTGTGAACTGTTGGGGTTCTCTGCTCTCTTTGATGTTGTCTATGTACAGTGCCCTGAGATAATGTATGTTATGATTTGGCGCTATACAAATAAAAAAAATTGAAATTGAATTGAAATTGTAACCTCAGTGTTTGATTTTGCAATGATTTCACTGTGTGGATGTGTTTTTCTATTTGTGTCTGTTTTTGTGCACATTCAGCAAGTATACGGCTGTTTTCTGATTTTTTTCAGTTTTCTACTGTCCCATAACATAAACCTCACAAATAAAGTAAACATCTTATAAGATATAGTTATTTATCCTCAGTGTTTGATTTTGCAATGATATCACTGTTTGGATGTGTTTTTCTATTTGTGTCTGTTTTTGTGCACATTCAGCAAGTATACGGCTGTTTTCTGATTTTTTTCAATTTTCTACTGTCCCATAACATAAACCTCACAAATAAAGTTAACATCTTATAAGATATACTTCTGTAACCTCAGTGTTTGATTTTGCAATGATTTCACTGTTTGGATGTGTTTTTCTATTTGTGTCTGTTTTTGTGCGCATTCAGCAAGTATACGGCTGTTTTCTGATTTTTTTCAATTTTCTACTGTCCCATAACATAAACCTCATAAATAAAGTTAAAATCTTATAAGATATAGTTATATGCCGTCAGTGTTTGATTTTGCAATAATTTCACTGTTTGGATGTGTTTTTCTATTTGTGTCTTTTGTTGTGCACATTCAGCAAGTATACGGCTGTTTTCTGATTTTTTTCAATTTTCTATTGTCCCGTATTATAAACCTCACAAATAAAGTTAACATCTTATAAGATACAGTTATATGCCTTCAGTGTTTGATTTTGCAATGATTTCACTGTTTGGATGTGTTTTTCTATTTGTGTCTGTTTTTGTGCACATTCAGCAAGTATACGGCTGTTTTCTGTTTTTTTTCAATTTTCTACTGTCCCATAACATAAAACTCACAAATAAAGTTAACATCTTATAAGATATACTTCTGTAACCTCAGTGTTTGATTTTGCAATGATTTCACTGTTTGGATGTGTTTTTCTATTTGTGTCTGTTTTTGTGCACATTCAGCAAGTATACGGCTGTTTTCTGATTTTTTTCAATTTTCTACTGTCCCATAACATAAACCTCACAAATAAAGTTAAAATCTTATAAGATATAGTTATATGCCGTCAGTGTTTGATTTTGCAATGATTTCACTGTTTGGATGTGTTTTTCTATTTGTGTCTTTTGTTGTGCACATTCAGCAAGTATACGGCTGTTTTCTGATTTTTTTCAATTTTCTATTGTCCCGTAACATAAACCTCATAAATAAAGTTAACATCTTATAAGATATAGTTATATGCCTTCAGTGTTTGATTTTGCAATGATTTCACTGTTTGGATGTGTTTTTCTATTTGTGTCTGTTTTTGTGCACATCCAGCAAGTATACGGCTGTTTTCTGATTTTTTTCAATTTTCTACAGTCCCATAACATAAACCTCACAAATAAAGTTAACATCTTATAAGATATACTTCTGTAACCTCAGTGTTTGATTTTGCAATGATTTCACTGTTTGGATGTGTTTTTCTATTTGTGTCTGTTTTTGTGCACATTCAGCAAGTATACGGCTGTTTTCTGATTTTTTACAATTTTCTACTGTCAGTTAACATAAACCTCACAAATAAAGTTAAAATCTTATAAGATATAGTTATATGCCTTCAGTGTTTGATTTTGCAATGATTTCACTGTTTGGATGTGTTTTTCTATTGGTGTCTGTTTTTGTGCACATTCAGCAAGTATACGGCTGTTTTCTGATTTTTTTCAATTTTCTATTGTCCCGTAACATAAACCTCATAAATAAAGTTAACATCTTATAAGATATAGTTATATGCCTTCAGTGTTTGATTTTGCAATGATTTCACTGTTTGGATGTGTTTTTCTATTTGTGTCTGTTTTTGTGCACATCCAGCAAGTATACGGCTGTTTTCTGATTTTTTTCAATTTTCTACTGTCCCATAACATTAACCTCACAAATAAAGTTAACATCTTATAAGATATACTTCTGTAACCTCAGTGTTTGATTTTGCAATGATTTCACTGTTTGGATGTGTTTTTCTATTTGTGTCTGTTTTTGTGCACATTCAGCAAGTATACGGCTGTTTTCTGATTTTTTTCAATTTTCTACTGTCAGTTAACATAAACCTCACAAATAAAGTTAACATCTTATAAGATATACTTCTGTAACCTCAGTGTTTGATTTTGCAATGATTTCACTGTGTGGATGTGTTTTTCTATTTGTGTCTGTTTTTGTGCACATTCAGCAAGTATACGGCTGTTTTCTGATTTTTTTCAATTTTCTACTGTCCCATAACATAAACCTCACAAATAAAGTTAAAATCTTATAAGATATAGTTATATGCCTTCAGTGTTTGATTTTGCAATGATTTCACTGTTTGGATGTGTTTTTCTATTTGTGTCTTTTGTTGGGCACATTCAGCAAGTATACGGCTGTTTTCTGATTTTTTTCAATTTTCTACTGTCCCATAACATAAACCTCACAAATAAAGTTAAAATCTTATAAGATATACTTCTGTAACCTCAGTGTTTGATTTTGCAATGATTTCACTGTTTGGATGTGTTTTTCTATTTGTGTCTGTTTTTGTGCACATTCAGCAAGTATACGGCTGTTTTCTGATTTTTTTCAATTTTCTACTGTCCCATAACATAAACCTCACAAATAAAGTTAACATCTTATAAGATATACTTCTGCAACCTCAGTGTTTGATTTTGCAATGATTTCACTGTTTGGATGTGTTTTTCTATTTGTGTCTGTTTTTGTGCACATTCAGCAAGTATACGGCTGTTTTCTGATTTTTTTCAATTTTCTACTGTCCCATAACATAAACCTCACAAATGAAGTTAACATCTTATAAGATATACTTCTGTAACCTCAGTGTTTGATTTTGCAATGATTTCACTGTTTGGATGTGTTTTTCTATTTGTGTCTGTTTTTGTGCGCATTCAGCAAGTATACGGCTGTTTTCTGATTTTTTTCAATTTTCTACTGTCCCATAACATAAACCTCATAAATAAAGTTAAAATCTTATAAGATATAGTTATATGCCGTCAGTGTTTGATTTTGCAATGATTTCACTGTTTGGATGTGTTTTTCTATTTGTGTCTTTTGTTGTGCACATTCAGCAAGTATACGGCTGTTTTCTGATTTTTTTCAATTTTCTATTGTCCCGTAACATAAACCTCATAAATAAAGTTAACATCTTATAAGATATAGTTATATGCCTTCAGTGTTTGATTTTGCAATGATTTCACTGTTTGGATGTGTTTTTCTATTTGTGTCTGTTTTTGTGCACATCCAGCAAGTATACGGCTGTTTTCTGATTTTTTTCAATTTTCTACAGTCCCATAACATAAACCTCACAAATAAAGTTAACATCTTATAAGATATACTTCTGTAACCTCAGTGTTTGATTTTGCAATGATTTCACTGTTTGGATGTGTTTTTCTATTTGTGTCTGTTTTTGTGCACATTCAGCAAGTATACGGCTGTTTTCTGATTTTTTACAATTTTCTACTGTCAGTTAACATAAACCTCACAAATAAAGTTAAAATCTTATAAGATATAGTTATATGCCTTCAGTGTTTGATTTTGCAATGATTTCACTGTTTGGATGTGTTTTTCTATTTGTGTCTGTTTTTGTGCGCATTCAGCAAGTATACGGCTGTTTTCTGATTTTTTTCAATTTTCTACTGTCCCATAACATAAACCTCATAAATAAAGTTAAAATCTTATAAGATATAGTTATATGCCGTCAGTGTTTGATTTTGCAATAATTTCACTGTTTGGATGTGTTTTTCTATTTGTGTCTTTTGTTGTGCACATTCAGCAAGTATACGGCTGTTTTCTGATTTTTTTCAATTTTCTATTGTCCCGTAACATAAACCTCATAAATAAAGTTAACATCTTATAAGATATACTTCTGTAACCTCAGTGTTTGATTTTGCAATGATTTCACTGTGTGGATGTGTTTTTCTATTTGTGTCTGTTTTTGTGCACATTCAGCAAGTATACGGCTGTTTTCTGATTTTTTTCAATTTTCTATTGTCCCGTATTATAAACCTCACAAATAAAGTTAACATCTTATAAGATACAGTTATATGCCTTCAGTGTTTGATTTTGCAATGATTTCACTGTTTGGATGTGTTTTTCTATTTGTGTCTGTTTTTGTGCACATTCAGCAAGTATACGGCTGTTTTCTGTTTTTTTTCAATTTTCTACTGTCCCATAACATAAAACTCACAAATAAAGTTAACATCTTATAAGATATACTTCTGTAACCTCAGTGTTTGATTTTGCAATGATTTCACTGTTTGGATGTGTTTTTCTATTTGTGTCTGTTTTTGTGCACATTCAGCAAGTATACGGCTGTTTTCTGATTTTTTTCAATTTTCTACTGTCCCATAACATAAACCTCACAAATAAAGTTAAAATCTTATAAGATATAGTTATATGCCGTCAGTGTTTGATTTTGCAATGATTTCACTGTTTGGATGTGTTTTTCTATTTGTGTCTTTTGTTGTGCACATTCAGCAAGTATACGGCTGTTTTCTGATTTTTTTCAATTTTCTATTGTCCCGTAACATAAACCTCATAAATAAAGTTAACATCTTATAAGATATAGTTATATGCCTTCAGTGTTTGATTTTGCAATGATTTCACTGTTTGGATGTGTTTTTCTATTTGTGTCTGTTTTTGTGCACATCCAGCAAGTATACGGCTGTTTTCTGATTTTTTTCAATTTTCTACTGTCCCATAACATAAACCTCACAAATAAAGTTAACATCTTATAAGATATACTTCTGTAACCTCAGTGTTTGATTTTGCAATGATTTCACTGTTTGGATGTGTTTTTCTATTTGTGTCTGTTTTTGTGCACATTCAGCAAGTATACGGCTGTTTTCTGATTTTTTTCAATTTTCTACTGTCAGTTAACATAAACCTCACAAATAAAGTTAAAATCTTATAAGATATAGTTATATGCCTTCAGTGTTTGATTTTGCAATGATTTCACTGTTTGGATGTGTTTTTCTATTGGTGTCTGTTTTTGTGCACATTCAGCAAGTATACGGCTGTTTTCTGATTTTTTTCAATTTTCTATTGTCCCGTAACATAAACCTCATAAATAAAGTTAACATCTTATAAGATATAGTTATATGCCTTCAGTGTTTGATTTTGCAATGATTTCACTGTTTGGATGTGTTTTTCTATTTGTGTCTTTTGTTGGGCACATTCAGCAAGTATACGGCTGTTTTCTGATTTTTTTCAATTTTCTACTGTCCCATAACATAAACCTCACAAATAAAGTTAAAATCTTATAAGATATACTTCTGTAACCTCAGTGTTTGATTTTGCAATGATTTCACTGTTTGGATGTGTTTTTCTATTTGTGTCTGTTTTTGTGCACATTCAGCAAGTATACGGCTGTTTTCTGATTTTTTTCAATTTTCTACTGTCCCATAACATAAACCTCACAAATAAAGTTAAAATCTTATAAGATATAGTAATATGCCTTCAGTGTTTGATTTTGCAATGATTTCACTGTTTGGATGTGTTTTTCTATTGGTGTTTGTTTTTGTGCACATTCAGCAAGTATACGGCTGTTTTCTGATTTTTTTCAATTTTCTACTGTTCCATTACATAAACCTCACAAATAAAGTTAACATCTTATAAGATATACTTCTGTAACCTCAGTGTTTGATTTTGCAATGATTTCACTGTTTGGATGTGTTTTTCTATTTGTGTCTGTTTTTGTGCGCATTCAGCAAGTATACGGCTGTTTTCTGATTTTTTTCAATTTTCTACTGTCAGTTAACATAAACCTCACAAATAAAGTTAAAATCTTATAAGATATAGTTATATGCCTTCAGTGTTTGATTTTGCAATGATTTCACTGTTTGGATGTGTTTTTCTATTGGTGTCTGTTTTTGTGCACATTCAGCAAGTATACGGCTGTTTTCTGATTTTTTTCAATTTTCTACTGTCCCATAACATAAACCTCACAAATAAAGGAAACATCTTATAAGATATACTTCTGTACCCTCAGTGTTTGATTTTGCAATGATTTCACTGTTTGGATGTGTTTTTCTATTTGTGTCTTTTGTTGTGCACATTCAGCAAGTATACGGCTGTTTTCTGATTTTTTTCAATTTTCTATTGTCCCGTAACATAAACCTCATAAATAAAGTTAACATCTTATAAGATATACTTCTGTAACCTCAGTGTTTGATTTTGCAATGATTTCACTGTTTGGATGTGTTTTTCTATTTGTGTCTGTTTTTGTGCGCATTCACCAAGTATACGGCTGTTTTCTGATTTTTTTCAATTTTCTACTGTCCCGTAACATAAACCTCATAAATAAAGTTAACATCTTATAAGATATAGTTATATGCCTTCAGTGTTTGATTTTGTAATGATTTCACTGTTTGGATGTGTTTTTCTATTTGTGTCTGTTTTTGTGCACATCCAGCAAGTATACGGCTGTTTTCTGATTTTTTTCAATTTTCTACTGTCCCATAACATAAACCTCACAAATAAAGTTAAAATCTTATAAGATATAGTTATATGCCTTCAGTGTTTGATTTTGCAATGATTTCACTGTTTGGATGTGTTTTTCTATTGGTGTCTGTTTTTGTGCACATTCAGCAAGTATACGGCTGTTTTCTGATTTTTTTCAATTTTCTACTGTTCCATTACATAAACCTCACAAATAAAGTTAACATCTTATAAGATATACTTCTGTACCCTCAGTGTTTGATTTTGCAATGATTTCACTGTTTGGATGTGTTTTTCTATTTGTGTCTGTTTTTGTGCACATTCAGCAAGTATACGGCTGTTTTCTGATTTTTTTCAATTTTCTATTGTCCCGTAAAATAAACCTCATAAATAAAGTTAAAATCTTATAAGATATAGTTATATGCCTTCAGTGTTTGATTTTGCAATGATTTCACTGTTTGGATGTGTTTTTCTATTTGTGTCTGTTTTTGTGCACATTCAGCAAGTATACGGCTGTTTTCTGATTTTTTTAAATTTTCTACTGTCGCATAACATAAACATCACAAATAAAGTTAACATCTTATAAGATATAGTTATATGCCTTCAGTGTTTGATTTTGCAATGATTTCACTGTTTGGATGTGTTTTTCTATTTGTGTCTGTTTTTGTGCACATCCAGCAAGTATACGGCTGTTTTCTGATTTTTTTCAATTTTCTACTGTCCCATAACATAAACCTCACAAATAAAGTTAACATCTTATAAGATATACTTCTGTAACCTCAGTGTTTGATTTTGCAATGATTTCACTGTTTGGATGTGTTTTTCTATTTGTGTCTTTTGTTGTGCACATTCAGCAAGTATAGGGCTGTTTTCTGATTTTTTTCAATTTTCTATTGTCCCGTAACATAAACCTCATAGATAAAGTTAACATCTTATAAGATATACTTCTGTAACCTCAGTTTTTGATTTTGCAATGATTTCACTGTTTAGAATAGAATAGAATAGAATAGAATAGAAAATACTTTATTAATCCCTTGCGGGAAATTCTTTTGTCACAGCGCTCCAGTGTACAAAGGTAATGAATGTTGTAACAGCAATTTTTTTTGGAAATTACAAAATTACAAACTATAAGAAGAAGTAGGAGTAAACATAGAATAAAATTACAAAGTTAAAGAATACTATTAAAATAAGAATAAATTTACAGAGTTAAACATTTCCAGAATATACTTCAAAACTTGTACCTCCCCCTCCCCCCATATTAACAATATATACAGAGGAAGTATAAGCCTATTTATCATACAGAGGAATTGTACAGCTTAATGGCCACAGGCAGGAATGATTTCCTGTGGCGTTCTGTGGTGCAGCGTGGTAGAATAAGTCTCTTGCTGAATGTGCTTCTGTGGCTGGTCAGCACATCATGGAGAGGATGGAGGGAGTTGTCCAGTATGGACCTAATCCTGGACAACATCCTTCTCTCTGACACTGCTGTCAGGGAGTCAATCTCCTCTCCAACAACATGGCTGGCTTTGCGGATGAGTTTGTTAAGTCTGTTGGCGTCCCGCACCTTCAGTCTGCTGCCCCAGCACGCCACAGCGTAGAGAATGGCACTGGCCACCACAGACTCGTAAAACATCCGCAGCATTTTCCGGCAGATGTTGAAGGACCTCAGCCGCCTCAGAAAATAGAGACGGCTTTGACCCTTCCTGTAGAGTGCGTCTGTGTTTTTAGTCCAGTCCAGTTTATTGTCCAAGTACACCCCTAAGTACTTGTAATCCTCAACTATGTCCACGTTAACCCCACGGATGGAGATAGGGGTCACTGGAGCCCTGGTCCTCCTCAGGTCCACCACCAGTTCTTTAGTTTTTGTCGCGTTGAGCTGCAGATGGTTCTGCTCACACCACGTGACAAAGTTGTCCACCACACCCCTGTACTCAGTCTCCTCACCCTTACTGATAAGTCCAACTACTGCAGAGTCGTCAGAAAACTTCTGAAGATGGCAGGTCTCTGTGCAGCAGCTGAAGTTCGTGGTGTACAGGGTGAAGAGGAAGGGAGAGAGGACCGTCCCCTGCGGTGCCCCGGTGTTGCTGATCAGTCTGTCTGATGTGCAGTGCTGCAGGCGCACATACTGTGGTCTGCCAGTCAGGTAATCCACAATCCAGGACACAAGGGGGGGCTCCACCCGCATAGCTGTCAGTTTCTCACTCAGTAGAGCTGGCCTGATGGTGTTGAATGCACTGGAGAAGTCAAAAAACATGACTCTTACAGTGCTCGCCGGCTTGTCCAGGTGAGCGTAGACACGGTCTAGCAGGTAGATGATGGCATCCTCAACTCCTAGTCGGGGCTGGTAGGCGAACTGGAGGGGGTCTAGCAGTGGTCTCACCATGGGCCGGAGCTGATCCAGGATGAGTCTCTCCAGGGTCTTCATTATGTGTGACGTCAGTGCCACCGGTCTGTAGTCCTTGGATCCGCTGGGGCGTGGTATCTTGGGCACAGGAACGATGCATGACGTCTTCCACAGCACGGGGACCCTGTGAAGACTCAGACTCAGGCTGAAGATGTGTTGTAGCACTCCACATAGCTGGAGGGAACAAGCTTTCAGAACCCTGGGGCTCACACCATCAGGTCCTGCAGACTTGCCTGCATGGAGTCTCTTCAGCTGCCTCATGATTTGGTCAGCAGTGATGTGGAGTGAGGGGGTGACCTGTGGGGGAGGGGTAGGGGTGTTGTCTTGGAGAGTGTTGTCACTTTGGGAGCCAGGGGAGGAGGAGGTGTGTGGGGGGCCATCACTGGGGGAAGAGTGGCTGTAGGAGGGGGGAGGGAGAGAGAGTGGAGTGGGCGCTAACTGCAGGCATGCAGGAGAGGAGCCCATGGGAGGATGAGCCGGGGTCACAGAGTCAAATCTGTTAAAAAACAGATTCATCGCGTTTGCACAGTCCATGCTGCCCCCAACTCCTCTATTGCTGGTTGGTCTGAAGCCAGTGATGGTTCTCATTCCACTCCAGACCTCCCTCATGTTGTTCTGCTGGAGCTTCCACTCCAGCTTCCTCCTATACTTCTGTTTGGCCTCCTTGATCTTCACCTTCAGCTCCTTCTGGATTGTTCGCACCTCCTCCCTGTTGCCAGCTGTGAAAGCCCTCTTCTTCTCATTGAGGATGGTTTTGACTTCCTTTGTTACCCACGGCTTGTTATTTGGGTAACAAAGGACAGTCTCCGGTGGGACGATGGTGTCAACACAGAAGTTGATATAGTCCGTTACACACACTGTGAGCCCATCAATGTCCTCTCCATGCGGCTCACAGAGCGTCTGCCAGTCTGTCACTTCAAAGCATCCCCGCAGTGTCTCATAGGCCTCATCAGACCATCTCCTCACGATCTTTGTGGTTACAGGCTGGCTCTTCACCACCGGCACATAACAGGGTTTGAGGTGAATCAGGTTGTGATCTGACCTGCCAAGTGGGGGGAGAGGAGAGGAGCTGTATGCCTCCTTAGCATTAGCATACAGCAAGTCAATGGTTCTCTCCTCTCTGGTGGGACAGCTCACATACTGTGTGAATGTGGGGAGTGTAGTGTCCATGGTGATATGATTAAAGTCACCCGAGATAGCAATGAATGCACTTGGGTGCTGAGTCTGTAGCTGGGCTATGGCAGAGTGAATAGAGTCATTTGCCGATGTCGGGTTTGCAGAGGGGGGGACATAAACAGCCACCATGATTACCTGTGAAAACTCCCTGGGCAGATAATATGGTCGAAGTCCAACAGCACAAAGTTCCATGTTCGGGTCACAGATGATCTCCTTGATGGTGATGTGAGCGGGGTTGCACCATCGGTTGTTTACCAGCACAGCGACACCCCCACCTTTGCGCTTGCCGCTCTTGGCGCAGTCTCTGTCGGCCCGTACGGTGTGGAAGCCCGCGATGGAGACGTTGTCATCAGGAATATCCTGGTGCAGCCATGTCTCTGTAAAACACATTATGCTGCATTCCCGATACTCCTTCTGGCTCCGGGCTAGCGCTGTCAGCTCGTCCATCTTGTTGCCCAGGGACCTCACGTTCCCCATGATGAGAGAGGGGAGACACGTCTTAAATCTCCGCTTTTCTAACCTCCGCTGTCTCAACCCGTCGTTTTTCTTCTGTTTCAATCCTCCTCTGCGTCCCCGATGCGTTTTTCTCCGTAGCTCCGCTGGAACCTCTGCCGGTCTGTCCGCTGGGCCAGCCGGCTTCAGGTCGATCAGCTGTTCTCTGGAGTAAACAATCTGATCGGCTTGGACTCGTTGTGCTGCGATGCCGGTTTGTAGCAGTATCACAGCGAGCAAAAAGGCAATAATATTAACAACCAGCATAATTAAATAGAGGGTTTTAAATAAAATAAAATAGTTTAAAAGTAGAGAAGTTTAACAAGAGAAAAAACGAATAAAATACGAAAGAATAGGAAAGTTACACGGAGCGACTGCAACAGGCTGCACGCGTGTTGACGCATGCGCACTAAAAAAGTTTGGATGTGTTTTTCTATTTGTGTCTGTTTTTGTGCACATTCAGCAGGTATACGGCTGTTTTCTGATTTTTTTGAATTTTCTACTGTCCCATAACATAAACCTCGCAAATAAAGTAAACATCTTATAAGATATACTTCTGTACCCTCAGTGTTTGATTTTGCAATGATTTCACTGTTTGGATGTGTTTTTCTATTTGTGTCTGTTTTTGTGCACATTCAGCAAGTATACGGCTGTTTTCTGATTTTTTTCAATTTTCTACTGTCCCATAACATAAACCTCACAAATAAAGTTAAAATCTTATAAGATATAGTTATTTATCCTCAGTGTTTGATTTTGCAATGATTTCACTGTTTGGATGTGTTTTTCTATTTGTGTCTGTTTTTGTGCGCATTCAGCAAGTATACGGCTGTTTTCTGATTTTTTTCAATTTTCTACTGTCCCATAACATAAACCTCACAAATAAAGTTAACATCTTATAAGATATACTTCTGTAACCTCAGTGTTTGATTTTGCAATGATTTCACTGTTTGGATGTGTTTTTCTATTTGTGTCTGTTTTTGTGCGCATTCAGCAAGTATACGGCTGTTTTCTGATTTTTTTCAATTTTCTACTGTCAGTTAACATAAACCTCACAAATAAAGTTAAAATCTTATAAGATATAGTTATATGCCTTCAGTGTTTGATTTTGCAATGATTTCACTGTTTGGATGTGTTTTTCTATTGGTGTCTGTTTTTGTGCACATTCAGCAAGTATACGGCTGTTTTCTGATTTTTTTCAATTTTCTACTGTTCCATTACATAAACCTCACAAATAAAGTTAACATCTTATAAGATATACTTCTGTAACCTCAGTGTTTGATTTTGCAATGATTTCACTGTTTGGATGTGTTTTTCTATTTGTGTCTTTTGTTGTGCACATTCAGCAAGTATACGGCTGTTTTCTGATTTTTTTCAATTTTCTACTGTCCCATAACATAAACCTCACAAATAAAGTAAACATCTTATAAGATATACTTCTGTACCCTCAGTGTTTGATTTTGCAATGATTTCACTGTTTGGATGTGTTTTTCTATTTGTGTCTGTTTTTGTGCACATTCAGCAAGTATACGGCTGTTTTCTGATTTTTTTCAATTTTCTACTGTCCCATAACATAAACCTCACAAATAAAGTTAACATCTTATAAGATATACTTCTGTAACCTCAGTGTTTGATTTTGCAATGATTTCACTGTTTGGATGTGTTTTTCTATTTGTGTCTGTTTTTGTGCACATTCAGCAAGTATACGGCTGTTTTCTGATTTTTTTGAATTTTGTACTGTCCCATAACATAAACCTCACAAATAAAGTAAACATCTTATAAGATATACTTCTGTACCCTCAGTGTTTGATTTTGCAATGATTTCACTGTTTGGATCTGTTTTTCTATGTGTGTCTGTTTTTGTGCACATTCAGCTAGTATACGGCTGTTTTCTGATTTTTTTCAATTTTCTACTGTCCCGCAACATAAACCCCACAAATAAAGTTAAAATCTTATATGATATACTTCTGTAACCTCAGTGTTTGATTTTGCAATGATTTCACTGTTTGGATGTGTTTTTCTATTTGTGTCTGTTTTTGTGCACATTCAGCAAGTATACGGCTGTTTTCTGATTTTTTTCAATTTTCTACTGTCCCATAACATAAACCTCACAAATAAAGTTAACATCTTATAAGATATACTTCTGTAACCTCAGTGTTTGATTTTGCAATGATTTCACTCTTTGGATGTGTTTTTCTATTTGTGTCTTTTCTTGTGCACATTCAGCAAGTATACGGCTGTTTTCTGATTTTTTTCAATTTTCTACTGTCCCATAACATAAACCTCACAAATAAAGTTAAAATCTTATAAGATATAGTTATATGCCGTCAGTGTTTGATTTTGCAATGATTTCACTGTTTGGATGTGTTTTTCTATTTGTGTCTTTTGTTGTGCACATTCAGCAAGTATACGGCTGTTTTCTGATTTTTTTCAATTTTCTACTGTCCCATAACATAAACCTCACAAATAAAGTTAAAATCTTATAAGATATAGTTATATGCCTTCAGTGTTTGATTTTGCAATGATTTCACTGTTTGGATGTGTTTTTCTATTTGTGTCTTTTGTTGGGCACATTCAGCAAGTATACGGCTGTTTTCTGATTTTTTTCAATTTTCTATTGTCCCGTAACATAAACCTCATAAATAAAGTTAACATCTTATAAGATATACTTCTGTAACCTCAGTGTTTGATTTTGCAATGATTTCACTGTTTGGATGGGTTTTTCTATTTGTGTCTGTTTTTGTACACATTCAGCAAGTATACGGCTGTTTTCTGATTTTTTTCAATTTTCTACTGTCCCATAACATAAACCTCACAAATAAAGTTAACATCTTATAAGATATACTTCTGTAACCTCAGTGTTTGATTTTGCAATGATTTCACTGTTTGGATGTGTTTTTCTATTTGTGTCTGTTTTTGTGCACATTCAGCAAGTATACGGCTGTTTTCTGATTTTTTTCAATTTTCTATTGTCCCGTAACATAAACCTCATAAATAAAGTTAACATCTTATAAGATATAGTTATATGCCTTCAGTGTTTGATTTTGCAATGATTTCACTGTTTGGATGTGTTTTTCTATTTGTGTCTGTTTTTGTGCACATTCAGCAAGTATACGGCTGTTTTCTGATTTTTTTCAATTTTCTACTGTCCCATAACATAAACCTCACAAATAAAGTTAACATCTTATAAGATATACTCCTGTAACCTCAGTGTTTGATTTTGCAATGAGTTTACTGTTTGGATGTGTTTTTCTATTTGTGTCTGTTTTTGTGCACATTCAGCAAGTATACGGCTGTTTTCTGATTTTTTTCAATTTTCTATTGTCCCGTAACATAAACCTCACAAATAAAGTTAAAATCTTATAAGATATAGTTATATGCCTTCAGTGTTTGATTTTGCAATGATTTCACTGTTTGGATGTGTTTTTCTATTTGTGTCTGTTTTTGTGCACATTCAGCAAGTATACGGCTGTTTTCTGATTTTTTTCAATTTTCTACTGTCCCATAACATAAACCTCACAAATAAAGTTAACATCTTATAAGATATAGTTATTTATCCTCAGTGTTTGATTTTGCAATGATTTCACTGTTTGGATGTGTTTTTCTATTTGTGTCTGTTTTTGTGCGCATTCAGCAAGTATACGGCTGTTTTCTGATTTTTTTCAATTTTCTACTGTCCCATAACATAAACCTCACAAATAAAGTTAACATCTTATAAGATATACTTCTGTAACCTCAGTGTTTGATTTTGCAATGATTTCACTGTTTGGATGTGTTTTTCTATTTGTGTCTTTTGTTGTGCACATTCAGCAAGTATACGGCTGTTTTCTGATTTTTTTCAATTTTCTATTGACCCTTAACATAAACCTCATAAATAAAGTTAACATCTTATAAGATATAGTTATATGCCTTCAGTGTTTGATTTTGCAATGATTTCACTGTTTGGATGTGTTTTTCTATTTGTGTCGGTTTTTGTGCACATTCAGCAAGTATACGGCTGTTTTCTGATTTTTTTCAATTTTCTACTGTCGCATAACATAAACCTCACAAATAAAGTTAACATCTTATAAGATATAGTTATATGCCTTCAGTGTTTGATTTTGCAATGATTTCACTGTTTGGATGTGTTTTTCTATTTGTGTCTGTTTTTGTGCACATCCAGCAAGTATACGGCTGTTTTCTGATTTTTTTCAATTTTCTACTGTCCCATAACATAAACCTCACAAATAAAGTTAACATCTTATAAGATATACTTCTGTAACCTCAGTGTTTGATTTTGCAATGATTTCACTGTTTGGATGTGTTTTTCTATTTGTGTCTGTTTTTGTGCACATTCAGCAAGTATACGGCTGTTTTCTGATTTTTTTCAATTTTCTACTGTCGCATAACATAAACCTCACAAATAAAGTTAACATCTTATAAGATATAGTTATATGCCTTCAGTGTTTGATTTTGCAATGATTTCACTGTTTGGATGTGTTTTTCTATTTGTGTCTATTTTTGTGCACATCCAGCAAGTATACGGCTGTTTTCTGATTTTTTTCAATTTTCTACTGTCCCATAACATAAACCTCACAAATAAAGTTAACATCTTATAAGATATACTTCTGTAACCTCAGTGTTTGATTTTGCAATGATTTCACTGTTTGGATGTGTTTTTCTATTTGTGTCTGTTTTTGTGCACATTCAGCAAGTATACGGCTGTTTTCTGATTTTTTTCAATTTTCTATTGTCCCGTAACATAAACCTCACAAATAAAGTTAAAATCTTATAAGATATAGTTATATGCCTTCAGTGTTTGATTTTGCAATGATTTCACTGTTTGGATGTGTTTTTCTATTTGTGTCTGTTTTTGTGCGCATTCAGCAAGTATACGGCTGTTTTCTCATTTTTTTCAATTTTCTACTGTCCCATAACATAAACCTCACAAATAAAGTTAAAATCTTATAAGATATAGTTATATGCCTTCAGTGTTTGATTTTGCAATGATTTCACTGTTTGGATGTGTTTTTCTATTTGTGTCTGTTTTTGTGCGCATTCAGCAAGTATACGGCTGTTTTCTCATTTTTTTCAATTTTCTACTGTCCCATAACATAAACCTCACAAATAAAGTTAACATCTTATAAGATATACTTCTGTAACCTCAGTGTTTGATTTTGCAATGATTTCACTGTTTGGATGTGTTTTTCTATTTGTGTCTTTTGTTGTGCACATTCAGCAAGTATATGGCTGTTTTCTGATTTTTTTCAATTTTCTACTGTCCCATAACATAAACCTCACAAATAAAGTTAACATCTTATAAGATATACTTCTGTAACCTCAGTGTTTGATTTTGCAATGATTTCACTGTTTGGATGTGTTTTTCTATTTGTGTCTTTTGTTGTGCACATTCAGCAAGTATACGGCTGTTTTCTGATTTTTTTCAATTTTCTACTGTCCCATAACATAAACCTCACAAATAAAGTTAAAATCTTATAAGATATAGTTATATGCCGTCAGTGTTTGATTTTGCAATGATTTCACTGTTTGGATGTGTTTTTCTATTTGTGTCTTTTGTTGTGCACATTCAGCAAGTATACGGCTGTTTTCTGATTTTTTTCAATTTTCTATTGTCCCGTAACATAAACCTCACAAATAAAGTTAAAATCTTATAAGATATAGTTATATGCCTTCAGTGTTTGATTTTGCAATGATTTCACTGTTTGGATGTGTTTTTCTATTTGTGTCTGTTTTTGTGCACATTCAGCAAGTATACGGCTGTTTTCTGATTTTTTTCAATTTTCTACTGTCCCATAACATAAACCTCACAAATAAAGTTAACATCTTATAAGATATACTCCTGTAACCTCAGTGTTTGATTTTGCAATGATTTCACTGTTTGGATGTGTTTTTCTATTTGTGTCTGTTTTGTGCACATTCAGCAAGTATACGGCTGTTTTCTGATTTTTTTCAATTTTCTACTGTCCCATAACATAAACCTCACAAATAAAGTTAAAATCTTATAAGATATAGTTATATGCCTTCAGTGTTTGATTTTGCAATGATTTCACTGTTTGGATGTGTTTTTCTATTTGTGTCTGTTTTTGTGCGCATTCAGCAAGTATACGGCTGTTTTCTGATTTTTTTCAATTTTCTACTGTCCCATAACATAAACCTCACAAATAAAGTTAACATCTTATAAGATATAGTTATATGCCTTCAGTGTTAGCGACACACCACACACACACATACACACACACACACACACATTCAGCGCACTTGCAGGCACACTCACCAGAGACGCTGATGTTTCCCCGCTGCTCTCTGCCAAACAGGGGCGTAGCTATCTCGGGGGAGAAATAGGGCTCTTGGCGGGAAAGTGACCACCTGACTGAGGTGGCGAATTAGAAGGTATTATTTTGTAAAACGCCCAGTGGGAGGGGCATAACATTTATAAGGCAACCATTTTGAGCCTGTTGAGTGTGGGAGAGAGTTGGTGACATGTGGTACAGTGTAGGTAAAACGAGAAAGAATATTGCTGTTTTTTGTTATTTGCTGGAGTCAGACGGTGCAGGAGTTAAAGAGGAACTCTGTTCAGCACCAAAAGCTCTGTAAATAGTTTGGGTTGATTTTGTTTGTTTGTTTGGTTCTCATCTATTTTTTTTTCTTTTGTTACTTTGGAAATATTTTTGTTTTTCGTCATTGGTTCTTTGGGGTACGGTGAAAATAAACTTCTTTTGAATGTAACAACTCGACTAAGCCATATCATTCCGGAGGGTGTCACCAAGGACCCCGTCACAGTTTGATTTTGCAATGATTTCACTCTTTGGATGTGTTTTTTTATTGGTGTCTTTTTGTGTGCACATTCAGGCTGTTTTTGGATCTTTACCGGTTTCTTAACAGTTAACCTTTCACAATGGCAGCATTCAGTTTTTTTTTTTTTCTGGAGTCTTTAACACCTCATGTTGACAAAATAATGCAATAATATTGTAGAATATTATCAAACCTCTAATAATGACCACCGTAGGCATGAATGATTGTAAAATTGATTACAGTCAAAATAATATAAGATGACATACAGCATAATATTTTCATGGGGATGTTATGTCCACAAATTCACATACACGACTGTGTGCTCATGGAGATTTATTTATAACCTGCAGTCATAACAAACTCCAGGCGTCTCTCTATTATGACGTCACACTCATGTGACTTTGCCAACCTATCAAGTACAACCGTATGGTACAGTTACCCCCCCCCCCCCCTTCAGAAGAACACACACAAAAACAACCTGAACCCTAACCCTAACCTGAACAAAGCCTTGTGGATTATTCTGCCACATAACAGGCAATGCACTAGCTTTTTTTTTGTTTAGTTTTTTTCAACCAGGGGGGTATTCCATCAACGTAGCTAAGAATTGCCAGACTTAGGTGTAAGCTTGAAGCTTGACTAAGCTCCATCTCCCTATCTAGCTCCAAGCCGTTCCATCAAGTGAAATCAACTGGCTCCACTTGACGCTTAGTCAAGCCTCAACTGTTAAGCCTCAACTTGTGCACGCCCACAGGGAAAATAAAAAGCCCATTCTAGTCGAGCGCGGAAACTGTGAAAAATGCCAAAAAGCAAGGGAAAAGAACGTGCAGAGATGTTCTCCGCAGTGGAGCAAACCCTCCTCATGGAGGTATATGAGGATTACAGCCATATAATCCCAAAGAAGGGCAATACCATGGCAATCAATAAAGCGAGGGATGTGGTGTGGCAAAATATTGGCGACAGGCTGAATGCGTAAGTGACAAAGAAAATGAAGTATTTCAGCATCATCATGTTATATAAATCCTCCATCAAAGGGACAACATATATGTAGACAATAATCTACCAATTGATTTCTTGATGGTTTTTGTTTTAAACTGATATCTGATGTGGACCTATTAATGCAACCAAATCCCTACAATTTAAAGGAAAATCCTCAAAGAACAAAAAGACAGCCCTAATAAGTAACATTCATATGAACATAATTAAAATAGCATTATTGTTTCACTGCAATTTATGTGAAATTCTCCATATTTTATCATTTGGCAGCCCTAGTAGTAATGTTAGAAAGTGATATTCATCACATTTATCAACTGATTGTTATGCAAATCGATGGGATAGCTTTCATTTATTTCCTGCATGGCCAATTGTATAGAATTGATATCCTTTTCATTTAAGCCTGTCATTTTTACATGCTGTATTTGTGCTACTTCTGTATTTTGTCCCAGATGCTATATGTTGAATTGTTGTATTTTCATTTTAGCACTTTGAATCACCTTTTGCTAAAATGTGCTATATAAAGTAGCCTTGCCTACATTTTTGATAATAATAGGCTACATTTAATCAAAGTATTTTACATGACTCATCACATTTATCATACAATTGATGGTAGATTATTACATGAAGAAATGCAATGTTGGTTATCATTTTATAGGAAATAATCATATGACAGATCTATTGATTGTAAAAAAGTTATTATTTATCTAGAATCATTCAGCAAATCAAGCAATTCAATGGAGACGAGGACCCCTATTACAGTAAGTGAATGCAGGTGACAGCAAATCAATCATCTATCTCCTATCAATCGGAGGCCCTAACCCTTGTTTCATCAAAAGAATGACGATTTCCTTTTATTATATTTTTTTGCTAATTAGTTTAATTTTGTATTTATTTGTGTCTTATTTTTTATTATATTTTATTTTGGTGATAGTGTTCTTTAATGTACTTATAGATAATATATAATTATTAGTTTAAATAATTTCTTTAATACATTTTATTATATATTTTATATTTTACATATTATTTTATCATTCCATGACAGTTGTGTGTCTCTGTTTCTGTCTATTGGACATTCTTTGATCATAGATGGTGCTAAGCTTCACTTTTAGCCTGCTACAGACCAGGTTTGCCCGGCAGCATAATTAGCCACCTTGGTGGAACAGGGTTGAGGCTCAGTTTCCATAGTTTCCATGGTTACTGAGTTGGGGCTAATCTCAGCCTCTTTGATGGAACCGAACTCTCACTCATATTAGCCAGACTTGGCCATTTAAGCTTGGCTTTGCCTTTAGCCTGCTTGATGGAATACCCCCCAGTATCATAGTCCCTGAGGTAAAGACGCCTCCGGCGGACCCGGAATGTGCGGAGGTTGGGCTGTAGAGGTTCAGCTGGTAATTCCGCTTTGGGCGGTTGCCCAACTGGGACCTCAGGGTGGTCTCCCAGGAAGTCCCAGCTCGGAAACGTGTGCCCATGGTCAGCCACAGCTTCTTGGTCAGAGGTGGACGGTGGTTTCACCTGTCTAAGACGGCTGGCGTGCCAGCGTGAACCATCAGCCAGGCGAAAGGTCGCTGGTCCCAGCTGTGCGGTGATTTGCTGTGGTGCAGACCAGAATGAAAATAGCTTATGGGACCGACTGGGTCGACGGATCCGGACCCAATCTAACACACCAAGTGAAAGGCCCTTCACCCGATGCTTCCTGTCAAAACGCTGCTTCAAGCAACGCTGCTGCTCTGCCACTCTCCTGCGTAGTGAGGGTGCTGCTGGAATGTCACCCTTCCGAGGACGTAGGCGATCCAGGGGAAGCTGCATTTCACGTCCCAGCATCAGGATGGCTGGAGAACTGCCCGTCGTGGTGTGCGACGTAGCCCTGTAATGAAGCAGGGTGCTCTGTAGTGCTGATAAGAATGGGAGGCCGCCTGCTAGGTGTGCTCTGAGTCCATTCTTGAGGGTCTGGTTGAACCGCTCCATGCCACCATTGGCCTGTGGGTGGTAAAAGGCCGTCTTAATGTGTTTAATTCCCCTCCCCGCCAGGAAGGAAGATAAATCGGCCGAGATGAACTGGGGCCCATTATCAGTCGTGACGGTATCGGGCACACCCCAATGGGCAAATAGAGAAGAGAGGAAACCGGTGACCACACTGGCAGTGACGGAACCTGTGGGCAGCACCTCAGGCCACTTAGAGTGAAGGTCGTAGGCCACCAGGAGGAAGCGTTGGTGCTGAGGGACGCCGTGAAGTTCACCGCAGATGTCCACCTGGATGTGGGTCCACGGTGTTGGTGGCCACGGCAGGGGCTGCGGCGGCGGAGGTGGGGGAAGGCCTATCTCCTTGGAGGGGCGTGTGCAGCATGAGGACAATCTCCGGCTCTGAAGGGTCCTGAGCAACGCCTCCAACAGTCTTAAGCTTGACTCTGGAGAGCAGGTCCGCCACAACGTTGTCCCGACCAGGCGTGAACTGTGTGGTGAAATTGTATGCCTGCAACCTCTCAGACCACCGGTAGAGGCGCAGTGGCTTGTGTCCCGATCCCGTCGTGGCCAGCAGGGCTGTTAGGGCCTGGTGGTCCACAGCGTGAAATGACGTCCGTACAGGTACATATGCCACCGTTCACATGCCCAGACACAAGCCAGCGCTTCCCTCTCACCAACAGAGTACTTCTGCTCAGCTGGAGTGAGTGACCTTGAAGCAAACGCCACTGGGTGTTCGCCCCCTTGCTGAAGTTTAGACAGAACAGCGCCAACTGCAGCATTAGAGGCGTCACAGGTCACAAATGTGGGGCTCTGTAAATCAAAGTGGGCGAGCACCGGTGGGGAAGTGAGCTGCGATTTGAGCCTAGAGACTGCGGTAGAGCAAGCAGGGTCCAAGACCAAGCTGCATCCTGTTTGAGGAGGGCGTGCAACGGTGCAGTGGTTTCGGAGTAGCAGGGAAGGAAGCGCAGATAGAAGGCAGTCATACCCAGGAATGATGATAGCTGTGCAGGGCAGGAGGGCTCAGGCAGGCGCAGGATGGCATCGACGTTTGAGTGGAGTGGGCTGAGGCCAGAAGCAGTTAGACGGAACCCCACAAACTCGATGACAGGCACTGCAAAGATGCACTTCTCCCCATTCACCGTGAGGTTGTGGCGAGCGAGCACATTGAGCACTCTGGAAAGGCGGTCGTCATGTGTTGCAGCTGTCTCCCCATGCACCACGATGTCATCCAGGTACACGACCACACCCGAGATACCAGCAAAGATGGTGGCCATGATCTTCTGAAAGCAGCTGGGGGCGGCGCTGAGACCGAAGGGCATGCGGGTGTAGCGGAAGACCCCATGTGCGACACAAAGGCAGTGAGGTTGCGGCTGTCAGGGTGTAGGGGAACCTGCAAGTAGCCCTGGCGAAGATCAAGTTTGGAGAAGACCGTGGAGCCATGGAACTGAGACAGCTAGTGGATATTTGTCTGGTATCAGAGAAGCCCAAGGCGCAGAACAGATCAAACCCAAGGAGGTTGGCATCATGGTGGGACACCTGGAAGGTGAATGGTGGCAGGGATTTCGAGCCGTAGAGCACAGAGAAGGTAACGGGGCCCACCATGCCGATCTTAGTGTGGCCATAACTGTACAGCTCCTCTGCGCCCGCCCTGATAGTTTGTTGGGGATAGAGCTGCCGGACTGTGGACTCGCTGAGCAGAGACCTAGAGGCCGCAGTGTCCAACAACAGTGGCAGGCACACATCATCCAGCTCCACAGTGCACCACTTAAATGCCTTTACGCTGGAGCCAACAGAGTGGATCGTGGATGGGCTGGACGGGCGGGACAGACGAGGTCGGGGGTTTGTAGAGGTGGGCACAGAGCGGCACACTCTGGAGAAGGGGTTCAGTCTACCACAGCGTTGGCATCTCTGTCCTGTGGCTGGACAGGTCGGTGCGCGTGTGGGGTGAGAGGAAGAACCACAGTTACCACAGGGCCGACGTGCTGTGGCGCTCTGCCTTCCTGCGACATCAAGGCCTAACCCCTAACCCTAACCCCTAACCCCGAAGATCCGTTGCCCCTCGCTCCCCAAGCTGTGGCTCGAACGAGTCGTGCCAGCGGGACCACAGGATCGGCGGCTCCCCAGGCAGGCATGTTTATTTTTATTATATCAGAAAGTATGAGTGTGTGGATGAGCTAACTCTGCTTTTGAAGCATGATGATGGTCTATCTTCCAGATAGAGATTAGATAGAAAATAAAAACTCTAAACTCAATGAATAAACACTAGACTTTTGTGAGAACAGCGTCACATAGTGTACCCTGAGACATTATTGCTCTGGACCATAATCATGAATTGGACTGATTATCTCAAGAGATTACCGGCATCTTGTGAGAAGTGCCTGTACGGAAATAAAAGTGCTGGTTCTGTGAACTGGACAGTACCGGGCCACTTCAAGCACTAGTTAATAATTGTACTGTAATGAGAGTGATTGTATTTTCTGTACACTTGATGTCTCTTTTGTGATCTTATTCTTCAATAAACAAGTCATCATCATCATCATCATCATCATCATCCTCCGCTTATCCGGGGCCGGGCCGCGGGGGCAGCAGTTTCAGCAAGGGTTAGGGTTACCCAAACTTCCTTTTCCTGAGCCGCATTAACCAGCTCCGACTGAGGGATCCCGAGGCGTTCCCAGGCCAGAGTGGAGATGTAATCTCTCCACCTTGTCCCAGGTCTACCCCGAGGCCTCCTCCCAGCTGGACGTGCCTGATATACCTCCCTCGGGAGGCGCCCAGGAGGCATCCTCACCAGATGCCCGAACCACCTCAACTGGCTCCTTTCAACATGAAGGAGCAGCGGTTCTACTCCGAGCTCCCCCCGGATGACCGAGCTTCTCACCCTATCTCTAAGGGAAAAGCCAGCCACTCTCCTGAGGAATCCCATTTCGGCCGCTTGTACCCGCGATCTCGTTCTTTCGGTCATGACCCAACCTTCATGACCATAGGTGAGGATAGGAACGAAGACTGACCGGTAGATCGAGAGCTTTGCCTTCCAGCTCAGCTCCCTTTTCGTCACAACTGTGCGGTAAAGCGAATGCAGTACCGCACCAGCCGCTCCGATTCTCCGGCCCATCTCCGGCTCCCTCGTCCCCTCACTCGTGAACCCCGAGACCCCGAGATACTTGAACTCCTTCACCTGGGGCAAGGAGTCATTCCCTACCCGGAGAAGGCAATCCACCTTTTATTCTTCAATAAACAAGTGCACAATAAAATTCACTTAGAATACTAAACAGCTCGCTGCCCCCTCACTGAGAGGATCGCAAAAGTATTCGCAGAACTCGAGACTGTTCACTGTCCTCGCTCCCAAATGGTGGAACGAGCTCCCCATCGACATCCGGACAGCGGAAAGCCTCCACATCTTCCGCCGCCGACTAAAAACACATTTCTTCCGACTCTACCTCGACTAAGACGATGACGACGACAAAAAAAAAAACGTATACATCGCACTTATGACTAGCACTTCATAGTTTGGTTTACTTGAAGCTCTTACTTACTTCTAGCTCTTATTTGTACCCAAATGTTTAAATGCACTTACTGTAAGTCGCTTTGGATAAAAGCGTCTGCTAAATGACATGTAATTATTATCAAAGTATTGATCAGTAATACACTGAAAATGAGAGGAAATATGAATATTTGCTTTGCAAGTCAATTTAAGGTGTGCGCCCCTAAATGTTTTGCTTGCTCTCCTAAAATGTTCAGTTAGGGGCTACTGTGCTGTTAAAAGTTAATCTTATGAGAACCTGCCTCCCAAAATGTGTGTGTGTGTGTGTGTGTGTGAGACAGCGTGTGTGTGTGTGTGTGTGTGTGTGTGAGAGAGAAAGGAACCAACTTGGAATGGACTGCCTGGTTTGAACAATGTTTAGGTCATTGTCACTTGAAAGTCTTTTCCCTGTTGGCTTTTTATTATATTTTTTTGTAGTTAAATCCTTTTTCTACATTTTCTAATGAAGCATGACATGGGTTAAAGTTTTAGAAAAAAAAGTTTGTATTGTATTTTATGTATTTAGGTGGTCTTATAAATGAAAGGATACATACTGTGAAGCAGCAGCCAGTTGATGAACCCATCAAAGTTTTACATTACATGTCATTTAGCAGACACTTTTATCCAAAGGGACTAACAATAGAATTGAGTACAATCAGCCAGGGGTGGAGTCGAACTTGCGACCATTAAGACCATGGTGTCTTTCGCACACAGAGTACTGGTCTTAACCACTGAGCCACTCTACCCCCTGATGTTAAAATATGTCTTATGAACTTGTGATAGGATGTGGAATTTGAGACAAGGCCTCATGACAGAATGAGCCGGTTAATTTATTTTTATCTTTTATTTCCCTTTTCATTGCTTAAGCAGGAATGCTGTTGAGACCTATGGCCTTTGGGACCAAGTGAGGGTGGACCATGGAGGAGAATTTTATCTTTTATCACTGTATGTGCAAGAAAAACTTTCAGGATACACAGAGACAGCATCAACAAGGTTATTTGGACGTGCATTTGGACTATCTGGGTATCTCATAGGACTACTGGAATTAAGCTAAGTATCACTTCTGTAGGTCTTTCTTATTTGGTTGCTATTTCAATAATTGCTATTGTATGTAACTGGGTTGCTTGACTTTTGTGACTTTTGAGTTGTCTGTTTAATTAAGGTGAAAGTTTTGTAAAGATATTTTGTCTGCTAGGTCAAAGAGAAAGTTGTTATTGTTGCTGCTTTGACCTAGTTTCTATTGAGCCATCACCATCACCAGGTGAGAAGTTTCACTGGCAAAGGGGAGTGGCCAACACAGCTGTAACTAATCAGCCCCTAATCAGGGAGTGGCCACTCAGCTGCAACTAATCAGACACCTGATTAGGTGTCTTTTAAAAAGCAGCACTGACTTTGAAGTGGCAGCTTCAGCGGCAGACTCTTCAGACGAAGACTCAGGAAGACAAAGACAAAGGAGTCTAAACCGGAGTCAAGACTCAGGAAGACAAAGACAAAGGAGTCTAAACCGGAGTCTAACAAGGAGGCTAACGAGGCTAAGTACCTGTCTGCAAGTGTTTTCGACCTTTCACATATGTGCCTTTTTTCCATTCCTGTTCATGTCTCTTCTCATAGATACTACAAACCTCACAATCACTCACAGCATCACCGTAACCTGTCCTCACTTATCTATCCCACCCGCTCCACACACATCCAACACCTTGTCGCAGGGGGCCTGTGGAACTGCCAGTCAGCTACCCGCAAAACTGAGTTCATTTCCGGCTTTGCTACTGAGCAATGACTGGACTTCCTTGCTCTCACTGAGACTTGGATAACACCCTCCAACACAGCCACCCCTGCAGCTCTCTCCTCCGCCCACTCCTTCTCCCACACACCCAGATCCACTGGAAGAGGTGGTGGGACAGGTCTGCTCATCAACCCCAACTGGACTTTCACTCTTTACCCACTGCCACACTTCTCTTCACAGTCGTTTGAATTTCATGCTGTAACTGTAACTCACCCAGTCAAACTAACCATTATTGTCATCTACCGTCCACCAGGCCCATTGGGACACTTCTTGGAGGAACTAGATGTCCTCCTCTCAAATGTCCCAGAAAATGGCCCACCACTTGTTCTTCTGGGTGACTTCAACATCCAGTCAGAGAAGTCATCCGATCTACTATTTCTACTTTCGTCTCTTTCTCTCTCACTTGCTCCTTCTCCACCAACTCACAAAGCTGGCAACCACCTCGACCTCATCTTCACCAGAAACTGCTCCACCTCCGACCTCACGGTAACTCCACTTCATGTCTCTGATCATTTCTTCATTTCCTACTCTCTCCCACTCTGCCAATCTGAGGATCTCATCTTATCAGATACTGCACTTGTCCGTCGCAACATTCGCTCTCTCTCTCCCTCCTCTCTCTCCTCAACTGTTCTATCAGCACTTCCTTCAGCTGACTCCTTCTCCCTCATGCATCCCAACTCTGCCACTGACACATTCATCTGTACTCTGTCCTCCTCTCTTGACTCTCTCTGTCCTCTTACTTCACGGCGGGTTCGTAAGTCCTCCCCAGCCCCGTGGTTGTCGGACTCAGTGCGTACTGAGAGAGCCACGATACGGGCAGCAGAAAGGAAATGGAGGAAATCAAAACTCCCTGACGACCTGCGTTCCTATCACTCTCTTCTCTCCACCCTCACTGCCTCTAACTCTGCAGCCAAACAATCTTTCTATCAGACTAAAATTCAATCCTCTTTCTCTAACCCCAAAAAACTTTTCTCGATCTTCTCTAACCTCCTTGACCCCCCTACCCTCCCTCCTCCCTCCTCCCTTCTACCAATTCACTTTGTCAACTACTTCACAAAGAAAGTAGATGACATTCGCTCTTCTTTCTCAACCCCACCTCCTGATCTCACCACTCTACCAACCACAATTTCAGCTCCTTCTCTATCCTCTTTCACCCCTCTAGCTCAGGATCAAGTTCTTTCCCTAATAACCTCTGCCCGCCCCACCTCCTGCCCCCTTGACCCTATCCCCTCTCACCTTCTTCAGTCAATTGCTTCTGATCTTCTTCCTTTCCTCACCCACCTCATTAACACATCTCTATCATCTGGTTGCTTTCCGGACTCTCTTAAAGAGGCCAGAGTGACCCCCCTCCTTAAAAAACCCACCCTTGACCCGTCTGAAGTAAATAACTACAGACCTGTCTCTCTCCTTCCTTTTCTCTCCAAAACTCTGGAGCGTGCTATCTTTAATCAACTCTCCTCCTACCTTCACCGGAACAACCTTCTTGATCCTCTTCAGTCTGGTTTTAAAGCAGGTCACTCGACCGAAACTGCACTCCTTGCTGTCACTGAGCAACTCCACACTGCCAGGGCTGCCTCTCTCTCCTCTGTGCTCATCCTCTTGGACCTTTCTGCAGCGTTTGACACAGTTAACCACCAGATCCTTATTTCCTCCCTTCAAGAACTAGGTGTCTCAGGATCTGCACTTACCCTACTCTCGTCCTATCTTCAAAACCGAACATACAGAGTAACCTGGAGAGGATCTGTGTCGGAACCCTGTCCTCTAGCTACTGGGGTCCCTCAGGGTTCTGTCTTGGGCCCTCTCCTCTTCTCTCTATACACCAACTCTCTTGGGTCTGTTATTCTCTCTCATGGTTTTTCCTATCACAGCTACGCCGACGACACCCAACTCATCCTCTCTTTTCCCAGCTCAGACACAAATGTAGCAGAACGGATCTCCGCTTGTCTGACCGACATCTCTCAGTGGATGTCTGACCATCACCTGAAACTCAATCTCAACAAGACTGAGTTTCTTTTTCTCCCAGGAAAGGGCTCTCCCACCACAGACCTAACCATCACCCTCGACAACTCTGTGGTAACTCCGTCTCATACCGCAAGGAACCTGGGTGTGACACTTGATGACCATCTCTCCCTCACTGCCAACATTGCTGCAACAGCTCGATCTTGCAGATACATGTTGCACAACATCAGAAGGATACGGCCTCTTCTAACCCAGAAGGCGGCACAGGTTCTGGTCCAGGCTCTTGTCATCTCACGCTTGGATTACTGCAACTCACTCCTGGCTGGTCTCCCTGCGTGTGCCATACGACCCCTGCAACTCATCCAGAATGCAGCAGCTCGACTGGTCTTCAACTTACCAAAATTCTCCCACACTACACCTCTCCTCCGCTCCCTTCACTGGCTTCCTGTAGCTGCTCGCATCCGCTTCAAGACTCTAGTGCTTGCGTTCCATGCTACAAACGGATCCGGTCCAGCCTACATCCAGGACATGATCAAAACCTACACCCCAGCCCGCCCACTTCGCTCTGCATCGGCAAACCGGCTCGCTGCCCCCTCACTGAAAGGATCGCAGAGGCACTTACAGAACTCGAGACTGTTCACTGTCCTCGCTCCCAAATGGTGGAACGAGCTCCCCATTGACATCCGGACAGCGGAAAGCCTCCACATCTTCCGCCGCCGACTAAAAACACATTTCTTCCGACTCTACCTCGACTAAGACGATAACGACGACGGAAAAAAAAAAAAAAAAAAAAAAATCGCACTTATGACTAGCACTTCATAGTTTGATTTACTTGAAGCTCTTACTTACTTCTAGCTCTTATTTGTACCCAAATGTTTAAATGCACTTATTGTAAGTCGCTTTGGATAAAAGCGTCTGCTAAATGACATGTAATGTAATGTAATTTAAAAGTGGTTCTAAACATTATTTCTCTCAACACCATATATGATGTGTGTGTGGGTATGTATTTTTCAGTGTTTTTTTTTCAGGTGTGGGCGGTTGTGCATATAGCTCCTGTGTGTCTATATCAATACATGTTACTAGATTATATAAGACAGTGGTCATGAAATTATTTGCATTTCTTTTTCCCACAATTGGAATTCTCACACAGTTTCAGGTATTTGATCCATTTGAGCAGTTGTATCCCAAACAAAAAAAAAGAATTTCACTTAGCAGGGAGCCTGCTGTGAGGATTGGCAAAACCTCAGGTCCACTTCCTCAGGTCCCACTGAGCATTTTCAAATTCAAAATGTGTGAAGAAAATCATGTATCAATACAGTGCATCTGAAAAGTATTCAGAGCCCTTCATTTATCACACATTTTGTTGTGTTAGAGACTTGATTTGAATAAATAACATAGCATTAATCGGATTTTACATAATTTAGGCAGCTGACAACACAATACTGTGGAATTACAGTTGCCTGATGGCCAAAAAATGATTATCCTGTTATGACCCTATATTCCTCCAAAACATATACAGTAAAAGTATTTCATACTACTAGTATATGAAGTACGCCCCCCATTATTTTTCTTGCTTATATCATTTCAAAGGCCTTGGTCATCTGTAAAAAAAAAAACAGCAAAAAAATTCCGTTTCTCGCCAGTAGGTGTCAGTGTGAGGATGATGAATGAGTGACTGCCACTAGAAGTACACAGTAAGACAGCGCCACACAGATTATTGATGGTTATTCATGAACGTCTTCTCTACTATATTCACAGATTCACAGTGTTTCTTGCACAATAAAATCACTGGCACCAGTGTAAAAAAAAAAGAAGGGAAATTTGACCCAGGATTACTCAATAAGTATACTGTAAAAGTACTCCATACTACTAATATATGAATACATTTTATAATTAAAAAGGATGATTACAAAAGTCATACAATACATCTACCTTATGCTTGATTTGATGTAATTATTTTACATGTAATCACTATAATATGATAGGGTTAGGGTAAGTTTTGATATATAATTAATATATAATCAGTACATTGTAACTGATGGTTGATGAGGTTGTGCGCTTCAGTGTCTCAGGCTGTGTCTTGACCGTCAGGATGAATTGAGCTCCAAACAAAGTGTATTGTGTTTATCTGTAATTGCAAACGAAAGTCAAAAATATTCACATTTAAGAAGCTGAAAAATGACAGAAACTACAAAATATTCACATTTAAGAAGATGAAAAATTACAGAAACTAAAAAATATTCACATATAAGAAGCTGAAAAATGACAGAATCTAGAAAACATTCAACACGTATTTTACATGTAATCACTATAATGTGATATAATTGTTATATAATAAATTAAATTGACATATAATTTGAACATTTGTTTTTCAGTATGTTGTAATCGCTTCCAATAGGACTTTATTTTGAAAACCAGAAATAAAACTGCTTGGTTATTGCAGTTTACGTAAAATTGAAAAAAAGGAGTGAAGGGAGTCCATGTTACTCCAAAAGTATACATTAAAAGTACTTCATATTACTAGCATATGAAGTACAAGAGGTACTGAGTCCAGTGAACGTAAAATCATAAACTACTGATAAAAAATAAGGATTTTATACTTCATCAAAAATTATTACCCTATTGTTTGTTACAAAAAGTGAACTTTGACCCTATATTCCTCCAAAACGTATACAGTAAAAGTACTCCATACTACTAGTATATGAAGTATAAGTGGTACTGAGTTCAGTGAAAGTGAAATCATAAACTACTAATACAAATTATGGATTTTAAACTTCATCAGAAACGGATGATCACACAGGTCATACAAAACATCTACCTTATGTTTGATTTGATGTTATTATTTTTACATGTAATCACTATAATATGATAGGCTTAGGGTCAGTTTTGATAAATTACTTAACCTTTTTCTTTTTCAGTACATTGTGACTGATGTTGATGAGGTCGAGGACTTCTGAGCGTCTGAGGCTGTGTCTTTGACAGTCAGGATGAATTGAGCCCAAAACAAAGTGAAACATGATGTTTACCTGTAATTGCACCTGTGTAAACAAAACCAGACTTTTGTTTGGGTTCACATAGAGGGCAAGCCTTTGAAGTCCCTCAAGATGCCTGTTTTTTTTTTTACTCAAAGGAGTGAATGTATGAGTGTGTATGAGCCTCTTTGTAGGTGTAGGTGCCTGTGTATCATGTCGATTTGAACTTGATGTGAGAAAAAGAAGTGTCTGGAGTTGCACACACACACACACATTCATTCCTAAACCCACATTCACACCATACTATGATATCCCTAAAATACACCCAAATCATTTTAGCTTCAGATATTGATTGAAATGGCCTGCTGTTTGTTATATGATAATGAAAAATGTTGATATTCCTTGACTGGTAGATTTATATTACATAAAAATTGACTTCATCTACTCCAAATTTCAAGCAATTTACATCAACACAGCCAAAGATATCCACAAAAAAATCCAAAAGGGGTTAAAAAAAATGTGTTCACAGAATCTTTCTGCATGACTGGAGTGCAGACTCCCTGTACCACAGTCAATGAACTGAAATACGCCACTCGACTCTTCCAGTGCGGACACTCTGCCAATCAGTTGCAGACAGTCTGTCGACGTCACATGTAGTATGACGTATTAGTATGTTGTTAAGGGTTAAGGGTCAAGATTCCCCTTCTGTGTCTGTAGTTCATTTAAATTATTAAATTAGTTAGTTAGTTAGTTAGTTTACGCTCAATCTCTTGTTGTAGATTGATCATTTCTTCTTAAATTTCCTTTTTCAGTTTGTCTTTTAGTGTGGTTACTCTGTGTCATACCTCTTTAAGGTCTTTAATGTCTTTACTTACCGTAGCTAGCCCAACTCGCAGTGTCTCGTGTTCTTGTCCTGTTGTGTCATTATTTTGCCTGAAAAGTTCATTCATGAGGCTAATATTTGACAGATTATACCTCACCCAGTCCTTTGTACTGTGGAATACACACAAAGGGCTGGCCCTTTGAGTGTACAACCCATGAAATGCTCATTTCCACATGTTAAAAAGTGATTATGATGACTCTGAAAAGTGCAATTGATAAGTCTGTCCAAATGATGAATTTTTCCACCCTTCCCAATTACAAGCTCACTGACTTATATTCTCATCCTGACTGGATTGACGACTACGACTACGACAAATCGAAATCTGACTCTGAATCCCATTTGACCTGAACCACAATCGGTCTTTAAACTGTTAATATGGTTGACACTTTTTGACTGTAGCTTAGCCCTTTTTGTAAGGTGTGTAAGGTAGCTTCAGAACAACACTTGGGCACATGTTGGTCAGAGCACAGCATATAACATCAATCTTATCAAGTAAAGTCTTTTCCTCACCTTCATATTTGGCGAGGAAAAGACTCAACACCCAGGCGCATGGTCCCATTTAATGTTAAACTTGGTGCGCATACAACCAATAACGCGGCCCCTGGTGAATGCAAGGATTTTCCATGTGGCACCCTGCTGTCCACCTGTGTTGTCCATTGGAGCAGCATCCTCCTGACATGTCTGTACCTCTTGATCTGACGACCCTGTTTCCATCTCAGCTACAGATGAAGTGTTGTCAGATGGTGAAAATAAGAAATATTGTTGTTGTACAATATCATTTGAAATCCAAAAAAAAAAATCCCGAGGTGCTTTAATATTTATCATACAGATGCATTGATTAGTGAATCCATTAATTCAGGGATAACAAAGTACCAAAACATTTACCTGAAGGAGCTTTATTGTCCTCATTATTCGCTTATCCTGCTGATGCTGTTTCCACCCAGGTGAGAGATTGTTTTTGTTTTACATTTAAGAAGCTGAAAAATTAATGAAAGTATAAACTAGTAGCGCAAGCGGCTCTGAACGGGTTTGAGCTTGAGAGCTCGCGACTCTCCGTGTGGCCACGTTGCCGCGAGTCCTCTCGCTCATCTCCCGTTCATTCACCGCTTGCGGTACTAGTTATTTTCAGTCCTAGTTATTTTCAGTTCTAGTTATTTTCAGCGGTGTCCCTGCGCAAAGTTAGAGGGAAAGAAAAAACTCCTTCTTAACAGGAAGAAATCTCTGACAGAACCAGGCTCAGAGATGTGCGGCCCTCTTCCCCTGACCGGTTGGTGTGAAAGGAAAATGGTAGACAGAGGAGAGGTGGGGGACAGAAAGGGGGGAGAGAAAGGACAAGAGGGAGATGAGGTAGAGACAGAAGAGAGAGAGAGACCAGGAGCACACTGAAAAAAATGAAACATTGGCTCAACTTAAAAAAATTGAAGTAATCTGTCACACCTAATATTATAGCATTGACATGAATGTAAATAATTAATTTTGTTTTACCTGAAATAATTAACTTGTAAACCAATTTCTGAAGGTGAAGCAAACCAATTATTTAAGTTTTCCAAAATTAAAATAATTACATTGGTTTTATTACTTGATGTAAATAATCCACTTCATTAAACCTGAATACTTTAAATCCATGCAAATGACTTTTGAAAGTGGAAGCAAACTGTTTTTCTTAAGTTGTCATCATTTAATGTATATAGAATTACTTTTAATACACTTTGATTTAAATACTCAGAAAACATTCCTTTTCAACACATTTTTTATTGTTGAATAAAACATTTTTCAATAACTGTATTGCTTCCCCAAAATAGTTAAACATAGTCCTTTAGAACAGTCCTTCTCAAATACAAAGAGCAACCAAGAAATGTCTGTTTCTGTTCAGCGAGAACCAAATGTACCATACATGCAGTTTGTTCGCTTGAAAATGTAAATTAAATACTGACTAAAATAAGTTACTAATAGTAACAGAAAATGCTCCTAAAAACAAAATCAGAAAATTGTCCTATTTCAAAATGGAACGTAATACAGGTATTATTCCTTAAAATAAAGTGTTGTCAGATGATTTGTGTGAATCTCCTTAATTCAATGCAAACATGTGAGGTAGCTCCTGGCCCTCTCTTGGGCTAAAAAATCTGACATTCAAAAATCTGTGCAAACACTGCAGTGCAAATGCAGTCACTCTCCAGTTTTCAGCACACTGCCCACTCGTGCCTGTGATAACTTGGGCAGAAACTTTTGTCAATATTGCAGTGGAAATGCTGTCATGCAAGTGCAAACTCCGAACACCAACCTCAAAAGGGTACAAAGTCTTGGTTGTAGAAACATTATAAATTGTTCTCAGCAATGGGAAAACAAAATCAGGCGAGTGAGTTGAATTCAACTCTGCCTACTCTGGGTTGTAAAGCAGGGTGCTCAGCCTATGAACTTTTGGGGACATATTTTTTCCACCAAGCTCCATCAGGACTTTTTGCACAAATTCAAGGGTGTGCTGCAAATTTTTCGGATATTTTAGTTTGAGTGCGTAGGTGAGCCCGAAGAACATTGCAACAGCCGCAGCAGTTGTGGGCACCTCTTTCAGGACCTCTATTCCATCGATGACTATTTTAATGTCCTCTTGTCCACTGACAACGATAGCCATCGTTGCCTGCTCCAGTTCGTCAGCTTCATTTTCCTGCATAACACAAAAAACAACAAATGAGGACAACTAGAAGGAGCATTTCCTGAAGACAATGCATGTTCAACAATGAACACCATTGTTGAAGCAATGCTGAATCCACTGAAGAAACTGCTGAGGCATTGCTGAAAATGCTGATGCTATAGCTAAAAAGTAAAACTTTTAAGTTGAGAGATGAATGGTTTTCAAAGTGCTCAAAGCAGCTGATATGTTGAAAAGGCATGTTTAAGTGCAACAGTTGAAGATTGCTGAAGTAACGTTAACATAGCAGAAGCAATAGCTGATTGGAAGGATTTAAAGGACGTTGAATGACATGAAATTATTTAAAAAATGCCTGAAGTGGTGGAGATTAGAGTAAAAGATGTACATGAAGATTGAAAGTTCTGAAATGGTTGAGAAAAGGGCTCAAACTAAATCTTGACGAAAGCAATTTTTTGGGGCACTACAGTTTGTCTCCCCATTTCTTAAACACTGGACATTTTACTGGATAAATAACAGAAGCAAGAGCTCTCAGTTTCAAAATAAAAAAAAACTAAAACTAACCCAGCCATAACATTTAAATAGTCACAAATCAAATGAATGTTTATTAAAATATACAGTGCTATGCTGCATCTCAACAATAACGGGTGTGTGGATGTTGTCTGTGTTAGTGAGAGAGATGCCCTTACCTGGTATTCTTTGATGAGGTGATGAACAGGTTCACCCAGGTAGATCATCAAAGATTTAAGGATGCACTCTCTTCTTATTGTGATGTCCACAGTCTGAGTGAGAACAGTTACAACTTATTAAAAGCACACACAGCACACACACACACACCAACTATTCAACTATGGATCCCACTGATAACCAACTTATACATAGATACCTCATCTAAAACCTGCAAGGTCCTCTTGGTCTGTTCTTGCACACGTCCTCCCTTGCTCCTGATGACATCCAGCAGTTTGGACATGTGCTTGTCCAACTGCGCCAAGAACTTTGTCTCCAAGGGAACTGTTGTAATTCGCATAAACTCAGCGTTGATCTGGAAAAGGAAAGCAGAGCAAGTATCAAATATGTATTGAATAAAGAACAAATAATCTTCCAAAATAATTAAGGTTTGATCAAACTGATCGAAAAAACCCTTTAAGTTGGGTTTGTCTGTCTCAGTAGAAAGTTGATTGTTGTTGCAGTTGTGGCACTTGAATGGTGAAATAGGCTGGACCGGATCCGTTTGTAGCATGGATCGAGTCTTGAAGCGGATGCGAACAGCTATAGGAAGCCAGTGAAGGGAGTGGAGGAGCGGTGTAGTGTGGGAGAATTTTGGTAAGTTGAAGACCAGTCGAGCTGCTGCATTCTGGATGAGTTGCAGAGGTCATATGGAACACGCAGGGAGACCAGCCAGGAGGGAGTTGCAGTAGTCCAAGCGTGAGATGACAAGAGGCTGGGCCAGAACCTGTGCTGCCTTCTGGGTTAGAAGAGGTCGTATCCTTTGGATGTTGTGCAACATGTAAACAAGAGAGGGATGCATGAGGGAGAAGGAGTCAGCTGAAGGAAGTGCTGATAGAACAGTTGAGGACAGAGAGGAGGGGGAGAGAGATCGAATGTTAAGACGGACAAGTGCAATATCTGATGAGATGAGATCATCAGATTGGGAGAGTGGGAGAGAGTAGGATATGAAGAAATGACCAGAGACATGAAGTAGAGTTACCTTGAGGTTAGAGGTGGAGCAGTTTCTGGTGAAAATTAGGTCAAGGTGGTTGCCAGCTTTTTGAGTTGGTGGAGAAGGAGCAAGTGAGAGAGAAAGAGAGGAAATTAAAATAAGTAGATCGGATGACTTCTCTGACTGGATGTTGAAGTCGCCAAGAAGAACAAGTGGTGGGCCATTTTCTGCGATGTTTGAAAGGAGGACATCAGTTCCTCCAAGAAGTGTCCCAATGGGCCTGGTGGACGGTAGATGAGAACAATGATTAGTTTTACTAGGTGAGTTATAGTTACAGCATGACATTCAAATGACTGTGAAGAGAAGTATGGCAGTGGGTAAAGAGTGAAAGTCCAGCTGGGGTTGATGAGCAGACCTGTCTCACCACCTCTTCGAGTGGATCTGGGTGTGTGGGAGAAAGAGTGGGTGGAGGAGAGAGCCACAGGGGTGGCTGTGTTGGAGGGTAGTATCCAAGTCTCAGTGAGAGCAAGGAAGTCCAGGCATTGCTCAGTAGCAAAGCCAGAGATGAACTCAGTCTTGCGTGTAGCTGACTGGCACACAGGCCCCCTGCAACAAGGTGTTGGATGTGTGAGGAGCGGGTGGGATATATAAGTGAGGATAGATTACGGTGATGCTGTGAGTGAATGTGAGGTTTGTAATATCTGCGAGAGGAAACATAAACAGGAATGGAAAAAGTGCACATATGTGAAAGTTAGAAAAACAATTGCAGCCAGGTACTTGGCCTCATTAGCCTCATTGTTAGACTCTGGTTTAGACTCCTTTGTCTTTGTCTTCCTGAGTCTTTGTCTTCCTGAGTCTGCTGCTGAAGCTGCCGCTTCAAATGTGCCACAGCCTCAGCGATCGATAGAAAACTGCAGCACACAACCAACAGTAAGAATGCGCTTCCAAACATGCAGTCAAATGTGGGCGGTTTAATGGCCGACAAACCAAAAACATTGAAGAAAGACTGTCCCATGGTGGCCGGCCGGGCCGACCGAGACTGCGTTGACTCCGGCGGATAGACTCCTTGGCTGCTCTCAAGGAGAGGAGCTATGTTGACTCTGGTTTTTCTTCAAAATGCACAAGTCTTTCGCCCTTTTACTAAAGATTTCCGTGGAGAGGAACGTTCAAGAGTTTAAGTGATTTTTGGTGGGCTTTGCTGTATGGCTGCGCCCTTTGAGTGTGTCAAATGTCAAGCAGCTGTCTATCATGAGTCTTGATTCAAGACTCAGAGGTGCACTTAGATTACCTTGGGGCGGAGGTGATCAGCAGCAGCGTTTGCTATGCACACTTACAAACATGGCACCACAACAAGTAACTTGTGTGCCAAGAATTTGAGTTGGCCCCAGACACTTGTGGGCCATTGCTTCTCGGCCTTTTGGGCAGAGCCGGCCCTGGGCATAGGCAGTATAGGCAAATGCTAGGGGCGCCGTCATCCGTAGGGGGCGCCGAAAACGGGGAAAAAAAAAAATAAAAAAAAATAAAAATATATACTATATATATATATTCAAAATATTATATAAGCCCACAGCAACATAAAGTCATAGCAAAGACTATTAAATAATGCAGAAGCCTTTTTTCTGGGTGAAACGAGCCGTTGCTCACAGAGGTGAGGGGGGCGGGGTCAAGAGGCCAGCTGCCTGAATCTGACCGGACCGTGACCCAGAGACGAAGAAAAAGATTAATGACACTGTATCGAAATTATGTCCAAAAGACTGAAGCCATCCGGCGCCCAAGGAAGGAAAAGAAGGAAAGAAGAGGAAGAAAAACGTGAAAAAGATAGAGGTACAGTAATGTCAATGTGATGAAGTGCATGAAATTAATAGTTCAATGCATTGTAGTTACCGTTGTTGGAGCAGAGTGTTAGCTTGCTAGCTTACTTCGGACAATAGCAACATTGTTTAATAATCAATAAATAGCTGAGTTGACGTGTGTTAATGTTACTACACCTTAAATTCATCAGGGACGTTTGGAAACTTAACGTTAGGCCTGTTCAGGTGTTATTTTACAGGTCTTTCCTGCTTGTATGTCAGCTAAAAGGCTTTTAGTTGTCCATCCCCTTTGTAATAGGGTGGTTGTAAGCCTTTGGTTTTATGTGTCACAGTTTATGTTGGTTAAAGTTTACATCAGTGTTAAAGTGCAGTTAAAGTGTATGACAGTTAATATTTCATACCTTAGCTTTCCCATATCATTCATAGGCTATATATGCATATACTGGTTTTTGCACTGTGGTTAGACTGTATTGCATTGCAATGACAATAAAGTTGAATGAATCTCATCACATTTTCATTATTAGTCTATGTTAGTCTCATGTATAGCACACCAAGCATCTGTTTTTTTTATTAACATGCAGTCATCACATACATATACTTCTCTTCTCTCTTCAGATGCACTTTTAAAATATTTCAGTACCACCCCGAGTGACACAGCATCAGGTGCTGCTGTCCTGTCTACCTCTGCACAGCCCAGTGACACAGCATCAGGTACTCCTGTCCCGTCTACCTCTGCACAGCCCGGTAGATCAAGAGGTCTCTCATTTTTTTTTCTTATACTGTGTGCAATAGTGTGTGTTGTTATGTCTGCACTGGTTTCATAATTTATTATTTTGTGCAATACTATATTTAAATTGTATTTTTAATTCATTTTATGTCACTTGTTTTCGTGTGCAGTGTTCGGCTTAATATGTTTGCCTTATTTGGTGTGATATTTTTTACTCAAAGAAATAAAATCTTGAGTACACACATGCAGTTTCTGTGTGATTGTATGAAAGTTGATTGTGAAATTGACTGCAGCGATGCAAGGGGGCACCAGCTAAAATCTTGCCTAGGGCACCAAATTACTCAGGGCCGGCACTGCTTTTGGCTAAGATCAAGTGTAGTATCTGTTCTTATCAGTTTAATATCTGATATGTCCTCTATATGGGGATTAAATATTAAATGCATTTTTGAGCATTGGGCGGTGAAGCCTGGGGCTTGCTCTCTTCACTCCTTGCATTGACCTGGTATTGCAGTGCCACCAGGAACGGTGCACCGTTCTCTTTTTTTTTTCTGTGAAAACCAAAGCAAGGCTGAAACTGGAAGGACATTAATGTGTGCCCGTGCGTCAACGTAATTGCAAGCCCACGTTTCTTGTAAGGAAGCAGCAGTGTAAAGCGTGCTGCAGTGTAAAAGCATACAGCACCTGGTATTCCCAGGCGGTCTCCCATCCAAGTACTAACCAGGCCCGACTCTGCTTAGCTTCCGAGATCAGACGAGATCGGGCGTGCTCAGGGTGGTGTGGCCGTAAGCCGACGGGCAGGTGACACAGACTCCTTTTATAATCAAGAAGTTTTTTTTTTATTGTCATTATGAGACATAATGAAATTTTTGCAGAGAATCCCGGCTTTAGGTACACATAAAATAGCAAAAATAACGAACGAAGGACTTGACATTTAAATAGACATAACGAAGGGCATTTAAATAGACACAACAAGAGACTTAACACTTAATGAGACACAACAAAATGTAAAAATATAAAAGTACAGTGTGTGCAAAGTAAAGTGTATAAAACTACAAAGTGCAGTTTAGTGCAACATGGTCCAGTTTATGGAGAGTTGAGCAGGTTTTGGGGGGGGGGGGGGTCAGCAGGGGTGTGTTTGGGAGGGTGGGTGTGTGTGTGGCTGCTTGTGTGTGTGTTGGGGGGGGGGGGTGTAGAGAAGGGATGCAAATTGTTTTCACTGTGGGGGGGCGATTGCTTTCACAGCTCTGGGGAAGAAGCTGTCCCTGAGTCTATTGTTCTTTGCTTTGATGTTTCTGTACCGCTTTCCTGATGGAAGCGGTACAAACAGTGCATAGCCCGGGTGTGTGGAATCTGTTGCTATGCGTCTGGCCCTTCTCCGGACTCGGGCAGTGTAAACTGAGTCCAGATCAGGTAGACGGCATCCCACAATCCCCTGTGCTGTCCTCACCACCCGGGCTAGGTTCTTCCTGTCCTGTGTTGTGCAGTTGCCATACCACACTGTCATGCTGAGACACAGGATGCTCTCTACAGTGGCTCTGTAGAAGTTTATGAGCAGTTGGGAAGAGAGCCCAGACCTCTTCAACTTCCTGAGAAAGAAGAGCCGTTGTTGAGCCTTCTTCACCAGGTGTGAAGTGTTCACAGACCAGGAGAGGTCGGAGGAAATGTGGATGCCCAGGAACTTTATGCTGTCTACACGCTCCACCTCCTTTCCATGTATGCTGAGCGGAGCGTGTACAGTCTTCCTGGACCTCCTGTAGTCCACTATGACCTCCTTGGTCTTGTTGGTGTTTAGAACAAGGTTGTTCCCGGAGCACCACTGGGTCAGGTTCTGGACCTCTCCTCTGTAGTGGGTCTCGTCGTTGTTGGAGATGAGACCCACTATGGTGGTGTCATCTGCAAACTTCACAACCATGTTTGTGGAGTGGATGGCAGAGCAGTCGTGTGTGAAGAGGGTGAAGAGGACAGGGCTGAGCACACAGCCTTGCGGCGTGCCAGTGTTGAGGGTTAGTGGAGCAGACGTGGACTCCCCTATCCTCACCACCTGTGGCCTGTTGGTGAGAAAGTCGCTAATCCAGGAGCAGAGTGATGTTGACAGACCCAGGTTGTGGAGTTTCAGGGCCAGCATGTCCGGGAGGACGGTGTTGAAGGCTGAGCTGAAGTCCACAAATAGCATCCTAACATAGGTGTCGGGATGCTGCAGGTGAGTCTGGGCCGTATGAAGTGCTAACGAGACAGCATCCTCCGTAGAACGGTTCTCCCTGTAGGCGAACTGCAGGCCGTGCAGCCCAGCAGGGATGGCGTCCTTGATGTACTTCAGGAGGATCTTCTCGAAGCACTTCATGATGACTGGGGTTAGAGCGACAGGGCGGTAATCATTGAGGCAGGTGATGGTTCTTTTCTTTGGCACAGGCACAATGATGGAGGACTTCAGGCACACAGGGACCGTGGACAGCTGCATAGACAGGTTGAATATGTCCAGAAAGACTCCTGCTAGTTGATCAGCACATGATTTCAGGGTCGGACCTGACACCTTATCTGGACCTGCAGCCTTTCTGATGTTGATCTTCCTCAAGACGGATGTCACCTGGTGCAGCTGCAGGACGAGAGGCTGATGCTGTACCTCTGTCTGAGGAAGATGTACAGTCCTTCTGCTGCTTGGAGAGTCAAAGCGTGCAAAGAAGCTGTTTAAGGTGTCAGGCAGAGTGGGGTCCTGGCTGACCTGCTGGCCGCTTTGCTTATAGTCCGTGATGGTCCTGATGCCTTTCCACATACTACGTGGGTTGTTGTCATTGAAGTGCTCCTCAATGCGCTGCTTGTAACGGTGTTTTGCCAGCTGGATGCCCTTTTTCAGTTCTTTCCGGGCCCTGCTATACGCCAGCCTGTCCCCCGACCTATACGCTGTATTCCGGGCTTTTAGCAGGTTCCTCACTGTGCTGTCCATCCACGGTTTTTGGTTAGGAAAAAACGTTATTGTCTTCGTGGGTAGGACAGCATCAGTGCAGAAGTGAACATAGGACAGCACAGATGACGTGTATTCCTCTAGGTCAGCGCCTTCCTTGAACACTCCCCAGTCTGTGTTCTCAAAACAATCCTGTAAGGCTGAGGAAGCCTCCTCAGTCAAGACCTGAACGGTTCTGGTGGTGGGCTTGGTCCTACAGATCAGAGGTCTGTATGTAGGGATCAGTTCCACAGAGATGTGATCCGACATGCCGAGGTGAGGAGCTGCTGTAGCCTTGTATGCCCCTCTGATGTTGCAGTAAACCTGGTCCAGTATGTTATAGTCTCTGGTTGGAAAGTTTATGAATTTGTAGAACTTGGGGAGAACAGCTTTCAATTCCACATGGTTAAAGTCCCCCGCCACGATCACAGCCGCCTCTGGATTAGCGTTCATCTGGTTGCTAATCAGGCAGTACAGCTCCTCCAGTGCTAATTTAGCATTAGCTCGCGGTGGTATGTAGGCTGCTATGATCATGACAGAGGTGAGTTCTCTAACCAGTTTAAACGGTCTGCACTTCACTGCCAGATATTCCAAATCGGGGGAGCAGAAAGTTCCAATTATGCTCGTGGCTGTACACCACGAGTTGTGAATGTACAGTGCCAAACCTCCGCCTTTGGTCTTGCCTGAAGCTGCAGTCCTGTCGGCTCGGAACAGAGAGCGCTCCGCCAGCTCCACCGCTGCATCGGGGATGTTATTATCCAGCCAGGTCTCGGTGAAAATCGCCACACAGCTGTTTGTCTTCCGTGAGACGATTCTCAGTCGAATCTCGTCCAGTTTGTTGGTGAGTGACCTGACGTTCGCGAGGAGGAGACTGGGCAGTGCCGGTCTGTGTGGTTTAGCAAGTAGCCTAGCACGCACTCCGCTCCGCTTACCCCGCTTTTGTTTACGTTGTCTCCTCCGTCTCCTGGGCCATAGAGGGGGGATGATGAGAGCCTCTGTGGTCCGCTGTAGTTCGGGTGGGATAAAATCCGGCTTTGGAGGGGTAAAGACCGGAGTTTTTCCCCAAAGCCCACAGTTCAGCCCTACTGTACTGTGTTAAGGCTTCAAGTCTCCGGATAAAAAGTGTAAACACGAACAAAAACACGAAAACAAACCTAAAAAGCCGAGAGCCTCGAGCCGCTGCGTGCACCCGCGCCGCCATGTTTTATAGACCAGGCAAGGCCCCCTGCTCGTGGAGGGGCTCAAAAGTCAGCCTTCCGAACACACTGCACTTGAGCCTTTATCGCCACTACCTGCTACACTCTATTCCAGTATTTGGAAGCTACACCGAGATGGGTAAGCTGCTGTTGGTGCCGTCAGGTCCAGTTGTTGCTGAATCTATAGGAAATGACAGCCAGGTATGCCAGTGAAAAGGTCGAGTGTTTCCTCTCCAATGTGTGCTGGAGGTTGAAGTTGAACACAGCACAGCATTAACGAGCACCTGAGTCAAGGCATTGGACTCTGGGACTATCCATTTCCTGCACCATCGGCCAAAGAGCTGTGTCTGGGAACAGGCACCCAGTGCTGGGCAAGTACACCTCATACTTACCTGGCAGGGGAGACACCATGATCAAGAAGGTGGTTCACCCAGGGCGAGGCTCAGCCATTGCACTCTGGTTGTGCTGACCCCTGCAAATTCCCCAAACGTGGGAATCTTGACTGCATAATTTTTGCTGGTGGGGTACTGCGTCCGCGCTCTCCCCCGATGACGTAGTTGTAAGCAAAGGTCAGCCGCCCAAAGTTCTGCCTTGTGTGCCCATCTCCAGGCTTCTCACGTGCTCGCAGAGCGACATCCCCAGTCTTTCCAAGTGGCTGGGAATGGGATGGTTGTGGGTGTTGTCTTTTAGCTCTAAGGAAATGTCATGCTCCCTTTCCCGGCTCTT
>NW_026704055.1:122500-127500 GCF_958295425.1 Solea solea
CACTAAACCTTGGAGGTGTGCCACAGCCTCAGCGATTGATAGAAAACTGCAGCACACAACCAACAGTAAGAATGCGCTTCCAAACATGCAGTCAAATGTGGGCGGTTGATTGGCCGGCAAACCAAAAGCGTTGAAGAAAGGCTGTCCCAAGGTGGCCGGCCGGGCCGACCGAGACTGTGGTGACTCCGGCGGATAGACTCCTTGGCTGCTCTCAAGGAGAGGGTCTATGTCGACTCTGGTTTTTCTTCAAAATGCACAAGTCTTTCGCCTTTTACTAAAGACTTCCGTGGAGAGGAACGTCCGAGAGTTTAAGTTATTTTTGGTGGGCTTTGCTGTATGGCTGCGCCCTTTGAGTGTGTCAAATGTCAAGCAGCTGTCCGTCACGGCTCAGAGGTGCACTTAGATCACCTGGGGGCGGAGGTGATCGGCAGCAGCCTTTGTTATGCGCACTTCAGAGACATGGCACCACAACAAGTAACTTGTGCGCCAAGATCTTGAGTTGGCCCCAGACACTGGCGGGCCATCGCTTCTCGGCCTTTTGGCTAAGATCAAGTGTAGTATCTGTTCTTATCAGTTTAATATCTGATATGTCCTCTATATGGGGATTAAATATTAAACGCATTTTTGAGCATTGGGCGGTGAAACCTGGGGCTTGCTCTCTTCACTCCTTGCATTGACCTGGTATTGCAGTGCCACCAGGAACGGTGCACCGTTCTCTTTTTTTCTGTGAAAACCAAAGCAAGGCTGAAACTGGAAGGACATTAACGTGTGCCCGTGCGTCAACGTAATTGCAAGCCCACGTTTCTTGTAAGGAAGCAGCAGTGTCAAAGCGTGCTGCAGTGTAAAAGTGTGCTGCAGTGTAAAAGCTTACAGCACCTGGTATTCCCAGGCAGTCTCCCATCCAAGTACTAACCAGGCCCGACCCTGCTTAGCTTCCGAGATCAGACGAGATCGGGCGTGCTCAGGGTGGTGTGGCCGCAAGCCGACGGGCAGGTGACACAGACTCCTTTTATAGACCAGGCAAGGCCCCCTGCTCGTGGAGGGGCTCAAAAGTCAGCCTTCCGAACACACTGCACTTGAGCCTTTATCGCCACTACCTGCTACACTCTATTCCAGTATTTGGAAGCTACACCGAGATGGGTAAGCTGCTGTTGGTGCCGTCAGGTCCAGTTGTTGCTGAATCTATAGGAAATGACAGCCAGGTATGCCAGTGAAAAGGTCGAGTGTTTCCTCTCCAATGTGTGCTGGAGGTTGAAGTTGAACACAGCACAGCATTAACGAGCACCTGAGTCAAGGCATTGGACTCTGGGACTATCCTTTTCCTGCACCATCGGCCAAAGAGCTGTGTCTGGGAACAGCCACCCAGTGCTGGGCAAGTACACCTCATACTTACCTGGCAGGGGAGACACCATGATCAAGAAGGTGGTTCACCCAGGGCGAGGCTCAGCCATTGCACTCTGGTTGTGCTGACCCCTGCAAATTCCCCAAACGTGGGAATCTTGACTGCATAATTTTTGCTGGTGGGGTACTGCGTCCGCGCTCTCCCCCGATGACGTAGTTGTAAGCAAAGGTCAGCCGCCCAAAGTTCCGCCTTGTGTGCCCATCTCCAGGCTTCTCACGTGCTCGCAGAGCGACATCCCCAGTCTTTCCAAGTTGCTGGGAATGGGATGGTTGTGGCTGTTGTCTTTTAGCTCTAAGGAAATGTCATGCTCCCTTTCCCGGCTCTTTGTAGGAGAACTGGATTGATGGAGATGGATCCATGGCCATCATGCCAAGGGTTAATACTTTGGCGCTTGTTCCGTCCACTCCTGTACATTGACCTGATATTGAAGCGATGCCAGGAGCAGCTCACCATTTCAGAAGCCCGGAGGAGCTGGGAAACGGCCCGGCAGTTTGTACTGCTCGGTGTGACACAGAGCTGCTTTGCTCATGCACTCACATCTACCACTAAACCTTGGAGGTGTGCCACAGCCTCAGCGATTGATAGAAAACTGCAGCACACAACCAACAGTAAGAATGCGCTTCCAAACATGCAGTCAAATGTGGGCGGTTGATTGGCCGGCAAACCAAAAGCGTTGAAGAAAGGCTGTCCCAAGGTGGCCGGCCGGGCCGACCGAGACTGTGGTGACTCCGGCGGATAGACTCCTTGGCTGCTCTCAAGGAGAGGGTCTATGTCGACTCTGGTTTTTCTTCAAAATGCACAAGTCTTTCGCCTTTTACTAAAGACTTCCGTGGAGAGGAACGTCCGAGAGTTTAAGTTATTTTTGGTGGGCTTTGCTGTATGGCTGCGCCCTTTGAGTGTGTCAAATGTCAAGCAGCTGTCCGTCACGGCTCAGAGGTGCACTTAGATCACCTGGGGGCGGAGGTGATCGGCAGCAGCCTTTGTTATGCGCACTTCAGAGACATGGCACCACAACAAGTAACTTGTGCGCCAAGATCTTGAGTTGGCCCCAGACACTGGCGGGCCATCGCTTCTCGGCCTTTTGGCTAAGATCAAGTGTAGTATCTGTTCTTATCAGTTTAATATCTGATATGTCCTCTATATGGGGATTAAATATTAAACGCATTTTTGAGCATTGGGCGGTGAAACCTGGGGCTTGCTCTCTTCACTCCTTGCATTGACCTGGTATTGCAGTGCCACCAGGAACGGTGCACCGTTCTCTTTTTTTCTGTGAAAACCAAAGCAAGGCTGAAACTGGAAGGACATTAACGTGTGCCCGTGCGTCAACGTAATTGCAAGCCCACGTTTCTTGTAAGGAAGCAGCAGTGTCAAAGCGTGCTGCAGTGTCAAAGCGTGCTGCAGTGTAAAAGTGTGCTGCAGTGTAAAAGCTTACAGCACCTGGTATTCCCAGGCAGTCTCCCATCCAAGTACTAACCAGGCCCGACCCTGCTTAGCTTCCGAGATCAGACGAGATCGGGCGTGCTCAGGGTGGTGTGGCCGCAAGCCGACGGGCAGGTGACACAGACTCCTTTTATAGACCAGGCAAGGCCCCCTGCTCGTGGAGGGGCTCAAAAGTCAGCCTTCCGAACACACTGCACTTGAGCCTTTATCGCCACTACCTGCTACACTCTATTCCAGTATTTGGAAGCTACACCGAGATGGGTAAGCTGCTGTTGGTGCCGTCAGGTCCAGTTGTTGCTGAATCTATAGGAAATGACAGCCAGGTATGCCAGTGAAAAGGTCGAGTGTTTCCTCTCCAATGTGTGCTGGAGGTTGAAGTTGAACACAGCACAGCATTAACGAGCACCTGAGTCAAGGCATTGGACTCTGGGACTATCCATTTCCTGCACCATCGGCCAAAGAGCTGTGTCTGGGAACAGCCACCCAGTGCTGGGCAAGTACACCTCATACTTACCTGGCAGGGGAGACACCATGATCAAGAAGGTGGTTCACCCAGGGCGAGGCTCAGCCATTGCACTCTGGTTGTGCTGACCCCTGCAAATTCCCCAAACGTGGGAATCTTGACTGCATAATTTTTGCTGGTGGGGTACTGCGTCCGCGCTCTCCCCCGATGACGTAGTTGTAAGCAAAGGTCAGCCGCCCAAAGTTCCGCCTTGTGTGCCCATCTCCAGGCTTCTCACGTGCTCGCAGAGCGACATCCCCAGTCTTTCCAAGTTGCTGGGAATGGGATGGTTGTGGCTGTTGTCTTTTAGCTCTAAGGAAATGTCATGCTCCCTTTCCCGGCTCTTTGTAGGAGAACTGGATTGATGGAGATGGATCCATGGCCATCATGCCAAGGGTTAATACTTTGGCGCTTGTTCCGTCCACTCCTGTACATTGACCTGATATTGAAGCGATGCCAGGAGCAGCTCACCATTTCAGAAGCCCGGAGGAGCTGGGAAACGGCCCGGCAGTTTGTACTGCTCGGTGTGACACAGAGCTGCTTTGCTCATGCACTCACATCTACCACTAAACCTTGGAGGTGTGCCACAGCCTCAGCGATTGATAGAAAACTGCAGCACACAACCAACAGTAAGAATGCGCTTCCAAACATGCAGTCAAATGTGGGCGGTTGATTGGCCGGCAAACCAAAAACGTTGAAGAAAGGCTGTCCCAAGGTGGCCGGCCGGGCCGACCGAGACTGTGGTGACTCCGGCGGATAGACTCCTTGGCTGCTCTCAAGGAGAGGGTCTATGTCGACTCTGGTTTTTCTTCAAAATGCACAAGTCTTTCGCCTTTTACTAAAGACTTCCGTGGAGAGGAACGTCCGAGAGTTTAAGTTATTTTTGGTGGGCTTTGCTGTATGGCTGCGCCCTTTGAGTGTGTCAAATGTCAAGCAGCTGTCCGTCACGGCTCACAGGTGCGCTTAGATCACCTGGGGGCGGAGGTGATCGGCAGCAGCCTTTGTTATGCGCACTTCAGAAACATGGCACCACAACAAGTAACTTGTGCGCCAAGATCTTGAGTTGGCCCCAGACACTGGCGGGCCATCGCTTCTCGGCCTTTTGGCTAAGATCAAGTGTAGTATCTGTTCTTATCAGTTTAATATCTGATATGTCCTCTATATGGGGATTAAATATTAAATGCATTTTTGAGCATTGGGCGGTGAAACCTGGGGCTTGCTCTCTTCACTCCTTGCATTGACCTGGTATTGCAGTGCCACCAGGAACGGTGCACCGTTCTCTTTTTTTCTGTGAAAACCAAAGCAAGGCTGAAACTGGAAGGACATTAACGTGTGCCCGTGCGTCAACGTAATTGCAAGCCCACGTTTCTTGTAAGGAAGCAGCAGTGTCAAAGCGTGCTGCAGTGTCAAAGCGTGCTGCAGTGTAAAAGTGTGCTGCAGTGTAAAAGCTTACAGCACCTGGTATTCCCAGGCAGTCTCCCATCCAAGTACTAACCAGGCCCGACCCTGCTTAGCTTCCGAGATCAGACGAGATCGGGCGTGCTCAGGGTGGTGTGGCCGCAAGCCGACGGGCAGGTGACACAGACTCCTTTTATAGACCAGGCAAGGCCCCCTGCTCGTGGAGGGGCTCAAAAGTCAGCCTTCCGAACACACTGC
>NW_026704055.1:130000-145000 GCF_958295425.1 Solea solea
CATCATGCCAAGGGTTAATACTTTGGCGCTTGTTCCGTCCACTCCTGTACATTGACCTGATATTGAAGCGATGCCAGGAGCAGCTCACCATTTCAGAAGCCCGGAGGAGCTGGGAAACGGCCCGGCAGTTTGTACTGCTCGGTGTGACACAGAGCTGCTTTGCTCATGCACTCACATCTACCACTAAACCTTGGAGGTGTGCCACAGCCTCAGCGATTGATAGAAAACTGCAGCACACAACCAACAGTAAGAATGCGCTTCCAAACATGCAGTCAAATGTGGGCGGTTGATTGGCCGGCAAACCAAAAACGTTGAAGAAAGGCTGTCCCAAGGTGGCCGGCCGGGCCGACCGAGACTGTGGTGACTCCGGCGGATAGACTCCTTGGCTGCTCTCAAGGAGAGGGTCTATGTCGACTCTGGTTTTTCTTCAAAATGCACAAGTCTTTCGCCTTTTACTAAAGACTTCCGTGGAGAGGAACGTCCGAGAGTTTAAGTTATTTTTGGTGGGCTTTGCTGTATGGCTGCGCCCTTTGAGTGTGTCAGATGTCAAGCAGCTGTCCGTCACGGCTCAGAGGTGCACTTAGATCACCTGGGGGCGGAGGTGATCGGCAGCAGCCTTTGTTATGCGCACTTCAGAAACATGGCACCACAACAAGTAACTTGTGCGCCAAGATCTTGAGTTGGCCCCAGACACTGGCGGGCCATCGCTTCTCGGCCTCTTGGCTAAGATCAAGTGTAGTATCTGTTCTTATCAGTTTAATATCTGATATGTCCTCTATATGGGGATTAAATATTAAATGCATTTTTGAGCATTGGGCGGTGAAACCTGGGGCTTGCTCTCTTCACTCCTTGCATTGACCTGGTATTGCAGTGCCACCAGGAACGGTGCACCGTTCTCTTTTTTTCTGTGAAAACCAAAGCAAGGCTGAAACTGGAAGGACATTAACGTGTGCCCGTGCGTCAACGTAATTGCAAGCCCACGTTTCTTGTAAGGAAGCAGCAGTGTAAAAGCGTGCTGCAGTGTAAAAGTGTGCTGCAGTGTAAGAGCTTACAGCACCTGGTATTCCCAGGCAGTCTCCCATCCAAGTACTAACCAGGCCCGACCCTGCTTAGCTTCCGAGATCAGACGAGATCGGGCGTGCTCAGGGTGGTGTGGCCGCAAGCCGACGGGCAGGTGACACAGACTCCTTTTATAGACCAGGCAAGGCCCCCTGCTCGTGGAGGGGCTCAAAAGTCAGCCTTCCGAACACACTGCACTTGAGCCTTTATCGCCACTACCTGCTACACTCTATTCCAGTATTTGGAAGCTACACCGAGATGGGTAAGCTGCTGTTGGTGCCGTCAGGTCCAGTTGTTGCTGAATCTATAGGAAATGACAGCCAGGTATGCCAGTGAAAAGGTCGAGTGTTTCCTCTCCAATGTGTGCTGGAGGTTGAAGTTGAACACAGCACAGCATTAACGAGCACCTGAGTCAAGGCATTGGACTCTGGGACTATCCATTTCCTGCACCGTCGGCCAAAGAGCTGTGTCTGGGAACAGCCCCCCAGTGCTGGGCAAGTACACCTCATACTTACCTGGCAGGGGAGACACCATGATCAAGAAGGTGGTTCACCCAGGGCGAGGCTCAGCCATTGCACTCTGGTTGTGCTGACCCCTGCAAATTCCCCAAACGTGGGAATCTTGACTGCATAATTTTTGCTGGTGGGGTACTGCGTCCGCGCTCTCCCCCGATGACGTAGTTGTAAGCAAAGGTCAGCCGCCCAAAGTTCCGCCTTGTGTGCCCATCTCCGGGCTTCTCACGTGCTCGCAGAGCGACATCCCCAGTCTTTCCAAGTTGCTGGGAATGGGATGGTTGTGGCTGTTGTCTTTTAGCTCTAAGGAAATGTCATGCTCCCTTTCCCGGCTCTTTGTAGGAGAACTGGATTGATGGAGATGGATCCATGGCCATCATGCCAAGGGTTAATACTTTGGCGCTTGTTCCATCCACTCCTGTACATTGACCTGATATTGAAGCGATGCCAGGAGCAGCTCACCATTTCAGAAGCCCGGAGGAGCTGGGAAACGGCCCGGCAGTTTGTACTGCTCGGTGTGACACAGAGCTGCTTTGCTCATGCACTCACATCTACCACTAAACCTTGGAGGTGTGCCACAGCCTCAGCGATTGATAGAAAACTGCAGCACACAACCAACAGTAAGAATGCGCTTCCAAACATGCAGTCAAATGTGGGCGGTTGATTGGCCGGCAAACCAAAAACGTTGAAGAAAGGCTGTCCCAAGGTGGCCGGCCGGGCCGACCGAGACTGTGGTGACTCCGGCGGATAGACTCCTTGGCTGCCCTCAAGGAGAGGGTCTATGTCGACTCTGGTTTTTCTTCAAAATGCACAAGTCTTTCGCCTTTTACTAAAGACTTCCGTGGAGAGGAACGTCCGAGGGTTTAAGTTATTTTTGGTGGGCTTTGCTGTATGGCTGCGCCCTTTGAGTGTGTCAAATGTCAAGCAGCTGTCCGTCACGGCTCAGAGGTGCACTTAGATCACCTGGGGGCGGAGGTGATCGGCAGCAGCCTTTGTTATGCGCACTTCAGAAACATGGCACCACAACAAGTAACTTGTGCGCCAAGATCTTGAGTTGGCCCCAGACACTGGCGGGCCATCGCTTCTCGGCCTTTTGGCTAAGATCAAGTGTAGTATCTGTTCTTATCAGTTTAATATCTGATATGTCCTCTATATGGGGATTAAATATTAAATGCATTTTTGAGCATTGGGCGGTGAAACCTGGGGCTTGCTCTCTTCACTCCTTGCATTGACCTGGTATTGCAGTGCCACCAGGAACGGTGCACCGTTCTCTTTTTTTCTGTGAAAACCAAAGCAAGGCTGAAACTGGAAGGACATTAACGTGTGCCCGTGCGTCAACGTAATTGCAAGCCCACGTTTCTTGTAAGGAAGCAGCAGTGTCAAAGCGTGCTGCAGTGTCAAAGCGTGCTGCAGTGTAAAAGTGTGCTGCAGTGTAAAAGCTTACAGCACCTGGTATTCCCAGGCAGTCTCCCATCCAAGTACTAACCAGGCCCGACCCTGCTTAGCTTCCGAGATCAGACGAGATCGGGCGTGCTCAGGGTGGTGTGGCCGCAAGCCGACGGGCAGGTGACACAGACTCCTTTTATAGACCAGGCAAGGCCCCCTGCTCGTGGAGGGGCTCAAAAGTCAGCCTTCCGAACACACTGCACTTGAGCCTTTATCGCCACTACCTGCTACACTCTATTCCAGTATTTGGAAGCTACACCGAGATGGGTAAGCTGCTGTTGGTGCCGTCAGGTCCAGTTGTTGCTGAATCTATAGGAAATGACAGCCAGGTATGCCAGTGAAAAGGTCGAGTGTTTCCTCTCCAATGTGTGCTGGAGGTTGAAGTTGAACACAGCACAGCATTAACGAGCACCTGAGTCAAGGCATTGGACTCTGGGACTATCCATTTCCTGCACCATCGGCCAAAGAGCTGTGTCTGGGAACAGCCACCCAGTGCTGGGCAAGTACACCTCATACTTACCTGGCAGGGGAGACACCATGATCAAGAAGGTGGTTCACCCAGGGCGAGGCTCAGCCATTGCACTCTGGTTGTGCTGACCCCTGCAAATTCCCCAAACGTGGGAATCTTGACTGCATAATTTTTGCTGGTGGGGTACTGCGTCCGCGCTCTCCCCCGATGACGTAGTTGTAAGCAAAGGTCAGCCGCCCAAAGTTCCGCCTTGTGTGCCCATCTCCAGGCTTCTCACGTGCTCGCAGAGCGACATCCCCAGTCTTTCCAAGTTGCTGGGAATGGGATGGTTGTGGCTGTTGTCTTTTAGCTCTAAGGAAATGTCATGCTCCCTTTCCCGGCTCTTTGTAGGAGAACTGGATTGATGGAGATGGATCCATGGCCATCATGCCAAGGGTTAATACTTTGGCGCTTGTTCCATCCACTCCTGTACATTGACCTGATATTGAAGCGATGCCAGGAGCAGCTCACCATTTCAGAAGCCCGGAGGAGCTGGGAAACGGCCCGGCAGTTTGTACTGCTCGGTGTGACACAGAGCTGCTTTGCTCATGCACTCACATCTACCACTAAACCTTGGAGGTGTGCCACAGCCTCAGCGATTGATAGAAAACTGCAGCACACAACCAACAGTAAGAATGCGCTTCCAAACATGCAGTCAAATGTGGGCGGTTGATTGGCCGGCAAACCAAAAACGTTGAAGAAAGGCTGTCCCAAGGTGGCCGGCCGGGCCGACCGAGACTGTGGTGACTCCGGCGGATAGACTCCTTGGCTGCCCTCAAGGAGAGGGTCTATGTCGACTCTGGTTTTTCTTCAAAATGCACAAGTCTTTCGCCTTTTACTAAAGACTTCCGTGGAGAGGAACGTCCGAGGGTTTAAGTTATTTTTGGTGGGCTTTGCTGTATGGCTGCGCCCTTTGAGTGTGTCAAATGTCAAGCAGCTGTCCGTCACGGCTCAGAGGTGCACTTAGATCACCTGGGGGCGGAGGTGATCGGCAGCAGCCTTTGTTATGCGCACTTCAGAAACATGGCACCACAACAAGTAACTTGTGCGCCAAGATCTTGAGTTGGCCCCAGACACTGGCGGGCCATCGCTTCTCGGCCTTTTGGCTAAGATCAAGTGTAGTATCTGTTCTTATCAGTTTAATATCTGATATGTCCTCTATATGGGGATTAAATATTAAATGCATTTTTGAGCATTGGGCGGTGAAACCTGGGGCTTGCTCTCTTCACTCCTTGCATTGACCTGGTATTGCAGTGCCACCAGGAACGGTGCACCGTTCTCTTTTTTTCTGTGAAAACCAAAGCAAGGCTGAAACTGGAAGGACATTAACGTGTGCCCGTGCGTCAACGTAATTGCAAGCCCACGTTTCTTGTAAGGAAGCAGCAGTGTCAAAGCGTGCTGCAGTGTCAAAGCGTGCTGCAGTGTAAAAGTGTGCTGCAGTGTAAAAGCTTACAGCACCTGGTATTCCCAGGCAGTCTCCCATCCAAGTACTAACCAGGCCCGACCCTGCTTAGCTTCCGAGATCAGACGAGATCGGGCGTGCTCAGGGTGGTGTGGCCGCAAGCCGACGGGCAGGTGACACAGACTCCTTTTATAGACCAGGCAAGGCCCCCTGCTCGTGGAGGGGCTCAAAAGTCAGCCTTCCGAACACACTGCACTTGAGCCTTTATCGCCACTACCTGCTACACTCTATTCCAGTATTTGGAAGCTACACCGAGATGGGTAAGCTGCTGTTGGTGCCGTCAGGTCCAGTTGTTGCTGAATCTATAGGAAATGACAGCCAGGTATGCCAGTGAAAAGGTCGAGTGTTTCCTCTCCAATGTGTGCTGGAGGTTGAAGTTGAACACAGCACAGCATTAACGAGCACCTGAGTCAAGGCATTGGACTCTGGGACTATCCATTTCCTGCACCATCGGCCAAAGAGCTGTGTCTGGGAACAGCCACCCAGTGCTGGGCAAGTACACCTCATACTTACCTGGCAGGGGAGACACCATGATCAAGAAGGTGGTTCACCCAGGGCGAGGCTCAGCCATTGCACTCTGGTTGTGCTGACCCCTGCAAATTCCCCAAACGTGGGAATCTTGACTGCATAATTTTTGCTGGTGGGGTACTGCGTCCGCGCTCTCCCCCGATGACGTAGTTGTAAGCAAAGGTCAGCCGCCCAAAGTTCCGCCTTGTGTGCCCATCTCCAGGCTTCTCACGTGCTCGCAGAGCGACATCCCCAGTCTTTCCAAGTTGCTGGGAATGGGATGGTTGTGGCTGTTGTCTTTTAGCTCTAAGGAAATGTCATGCTCCCTTTCCCGGCTCTTTGTAGGAGAACTGGATTGATGGAGATGGATCCATGGCCATCATGCCAAGGGTTAATACTTTGGCGCTTGTTCCGTCCACTCCTGTACATTGACCTGATATTGAAGCGATGCCAGGAGCAGCTCACCATTTCAGAAGCCCGGAGGAGCTGGGAAACGGCCCGGCAGTTTGTACTGCTCGGTGTGACACAGAGCTGCTTTGCTCATGCACTCACATCTACCACTAAACCTTGGAGGTGTGCCACAGCCTCAGCGATTGATAGAAAACTGCAGCACACAACCAACAGTAAGAATGCGCTTCCAAACATGCAGTCAAATGTGGGCGGTTGATTGGCCGGCAAACCAAAAACGTTGAAGAAAGGCTGTCCCAAGGTGGCCGGCTGGGCCGACCGAGACTGTGGTGACTCCGGCGGATAGACTCCTTGGCTGCTCTCAAGGAGAGGGTCTATGTCGACTCTGGTTTATCTTCAAAATGCACAAGTCTTTCGCCTTTTACTAAAGACTTCCGTGGAGAGGAACGTCCGAGAGTTTAAGTTATTTTTGGTGGGCTTTGCTGTATGGCTGCGCCCTTTGAGTGTGTCAAATGTCAAGCAGCTGTCCGTCACGGCTCACAGGTGCGCTTAGATCACCTGGGGGCGGAGGTGATCGGCAGCAGCCTTTGTTATGCGCACTTCAGAAACATGGCACCACAACAAGTAACTTGTGCGCCAAGATCTTGAGTTGGCCCCAGACACTGGCGGGCCATCGCTTCTCGGCCTTTTGGCTAAGATCAAGTGTAGTATCTGTTCTTATCAGTTTAATATCTGATATGTCCTCTATATGGGGATTAAATATTAAATGCATTTTTGAGCATTGGGCGGTGAAACCTGGGGCTTGCTCTCTTCACTCCTTGCATTGACCTGGTATTGCAGTGCCACCAGGAACGGTGCACCGTTCTCTTTTTTTCTGTGAAAACCAAAGCAAGGCTGAAACTGGAAGGACATTAACGTGTGCCCGTGCGTCAACGTAATTGCAAGCCCACGTTTCTTGTAAGGAAGCAGCAGTGTCAAAGCGTGCTGCAGTGTCAAAGCGTGCTGCAGTGTAAAAGTGTGCTGCAGTGTAAAAGCTTACAGCACCTGGTATTCCCAGGCAGTCTCCCATCCAAGTACTAACCAGGCCCGACCCTGCTTAGCTTCCGAGATCAGACGAGATCGGGCGTGCTCAGGGTGGTGTGGCCGCAAGCCGACGGGCAGGTGACACAGACTCCTTTTATAGACCAGGCAAGGCCCCCTGCTCGTGGAGGGGCTCAAAAGTCAGCCTTCCGAACACACTGCACTTGAGCCTTTATCGCCACTACCTGCTACACTCTATTCCAGTATTTGGAAGCTACACCGAGATGGGTAAGCTGCTGTTGGTGCCGTCAGGTCCAGTTGTTGCTGAATCTATAGGAAATGACAGCCAGGTATGCCAGTGAAAAGGTCGAGTGTTTCCTCTCCAATGTGTGCTGGAGGTTGAAGTTGAACACAGCACAGCATTAACGAGCACCTGAGTCAAGGCATTGGACTCTGGGACTATCCATTTCCTGCACCATCGGCCAAAGAGCTGTGTCTGGGAACAGCCACCCAGTGCTGGGCAAGTACACCTCATACTTACCTGGCAGGGGAGACACCATGATCAAGAAGGTGGTTCACCCAGGGCGAGGCTCAGCCATTGCACTCTGGTTGTGCTGACCCCTGCAAATTCCCCAAACGTGGGAATCTTGACTGCATAATTTTTGCTGGTGGGGGACTGCGTCCGCGCTCTCCCCCGATGACGTAGTTGTAAGCAAAGGTCAGCCGCCCAAAGTTCCGCCTTGTGTGCCCATCTCCAGGCTTCTCACGTGCTCGCAGAGCGACATCCCCAGTCTTTCCAAGTTGCTGGGAATGGGATGGTTGTGGCTGTTGTCTTTTAGCTCTAAGGAAATGTCATGCTCCCTTTCCCGGCTCTTTGTAGGAGAACTGGATTGATGGAGATGGATCCATGGCCATCATGCCAAGGGTTAATACTTTGGCGCTTGTTCCATCCACTCCTGTACATTGACCTGATATTGAAGCGATGCCAGGAGCAGCTCACCATTTCAGAAGCCCGGAGGAGCTGGGAAACGGCCCGGCAGTTTGTACTGCTCGGTGTGACACAGAGCTGCTTTGCTCATGCACTCACATCTACCACTAAACCTTGGAGGTGTGCCACAGCCTCAGCGATTGATAGAAAACTGCAGCACACAACCAACAGTAAGAATGCGCTTCCAAACATGCAGTCAAATGTGGGCGGTTGATTGGCCGGCAAACCAAAAACGTTGAAGAAAGGCTGTCCCAAGGTGGCCGGCCGGGCCGACCGAGACTGTGGTGACTCCGGCGGATAGACTCCTTGGCTGCCCTCAAGGAGAGGGTCTATGTCGACTCTGGTTTTTCTTCAAAATGCACAAGTCTTTCGCCTTTTACTAAAGACTTCCGTGGAGAGGAACGTCCGAGGGTTTAAGTTATTTTTGGTGGGCTTTGCTGTATGGCTGCGCCCTTTGAGTGTGTCAAATGTCAAGCAGCTGTCCGTCACGGCTCAGAGGTGCACTTAGATCACCTGGGGGCGGAGGTGATCGGCAGCAGCCTTTGTTATGCGCACTTCAGAAACATGGCACCACAACAAGTAACTTGTGCGCCAAGATCTTGAGTTGGCCCCAGACACTGGCGGGCCATCGCTTCTCGGCCTTTTGGCTAAGATCAAGTGTAGTATCTGTTCTTATCAGTTTAATATCTGATATGTCCTCTATATGGGGATTAAATATTAAATGCATTTTTGAGCATTGGGCGGTGAAACCTGGGGCTTGCTCTCTTCACTCCTTGCATTGACCTGGTATTGCAGTGCCACCAGGAACGGTGCACCGTTCTCTTTTTTTCTGTGAAAACCAAAGCAAGGCTGAAACTGGAAGGACATTAACGTGTGCCCGTGCGTCAACGTAATTGCAAGCCCACGTTTCTTGTAAGGAAGCAGCAGTGTCAAAGCGTGCTGCAGTGTCAAAGCGTGCTGCAGTGTAAAAGTGTGCTGCAGTGTAAAAGCTTACAGCACCTGGTATTCCCAGGCAGTCTCCCATCCAAGTACTAACCAGGCCCGACCCTGCTTAGCTTCCGAGATCAGACGAGATCGGGCGTGCTCAGGGTGGTGTGGCCGCAAGCCGACGGGCAGGTGACACAGACTCCTTTTATAGACCAGGCAAGGCCCCCTGCTCGTGGAGGGGCTCAAAAGTCAGCCTTCCGAACACACTGCACTTGAGCCTTTATCGCCACTACCTGCTACACTCTATTCCAGTATTTGGAAGCTACACCGAGATGGGTAAGCTGCTGTTGGTGCCGTCAGGTCCAGTTGTTGCTGAATCTATAGGAAATGACAGCCAGGTATGCCAGTGAAAAGGTCGAGTGTTTCCTCTCCAATGTGTGCTGGAGGTTGAAGTTGAACACAGCACAGCATTAACGAGCACCTGAGTCAAGGCATTGGACTCTGGGACTATCCATTTCCTGCACCATCGGCCAAAGAGCTGTGTCTGGGAACAGCCACCCAGTGCTGGGCAAGTACACCTCATACTTACCTGGCAGGGGAGACACCATGATCAAGAAGGTGGTTCACCCAGGGCGAGGCTCAGCCATTGCACTCTGGTTGTGCTGACCCCTGCAAATTCCCCAAACGTGGGAATCTTGACTGCATAATTTTTGCTGGTGGGGTACTGCGTCCGCGCTCTCCCCCGATGACGTAGTTGTAAGCAAAGGTCAGCCGCCCAAAGTTCCGCCTTGTGTGCCCATCTCCAGGCTTCTCACGTGCTCGCAGAGCGACATCCCCAGTCTTTCCAAGTTGCTGGGAATGGGATGGTTGTGGCTGTTGTCTTTTAGCTCTAAGGAAATGTCATGCTCCCTTTCCCGGCTCTTTGTAGGAGAACTGGATTGATGGAGATGGATCCATGGCCATCATGCCAAGGGTTAATACTTTGGCGCTTGTTCCGTCCACTCCTGTACATTGACCTGATATTGAAGCGATGCCAGGAGCAGCTCACCATTTCAGAAGCCCGGAGGAGCTGGGAAACGGCCCGGCAGTTTGTACTGCTCGGTGTGACACAGAGCTGCTTTGCTCATGCACTCACATCTACCACTAAACCTTGGAGGTGTGCCACAGCCTCAGCGATTGATAGAAAACTGCAGCACACAACCAACAGTAAGAATGCGCTTCCAAACATGCAGTCAAATGTGGGCGGTTGATTGGCCGGCAAACCAAAAACGTTGAAGAAAGGCTGTCCCAAGGTGGCCGGCTGGGCCGACCGAGACTGTGGTGACTCCGGCGGATAGACTCCTTGGCTGCTCTCAAGGAGAGGGTCTATGTCGACTCTGGTTTATCTTCAAAATGCACAAGTCTTTCGCCTTTTACTAAAGACTTCCGTGGAGAGGAACGTCCGAGAGTTTAAGTTATTTTTGGTGGGCTTTGCTGTATGGCTGCGCCCTTTGAGTGTGTCAAATGTCAAGCAGCTGTCCGTCACGGCTCACAGGTGCGCTTAGATCACCTGGGGGCGGAGGTGATCGGCAGCAGCCTTTGTTATGCGCACTTCAGAAACATGGCACCACAACAAGTAACTTGTGCGCCAAGATCTTGAGTTGGCCCCAGACACTGGCGGGCCATCGCTTCTCGGCCTTTTGGCTAAGATCAAGTGTAGTATCTGTTCTTATCAGTTTAATATCTGATATGTCCTCTATATGGGGATTAAATATTAAATGCATTTTTGAGCATTGGGCGGTGAAACCTGGGGCTTGCTCTCTTCACTCCTTGCATTGACCTGGTATTGCAGTGCCACCAGGAACGGTGCACCGTTCTCTTTTTTTCTGTGAAAACCAAAGCAAGGCTGAAACTGGAAGGACATTAACGTGTGCCCGTGCGTCAACGTAATTGCAAGCCCACGTTTCTTGTAAGGAAGCAGCAGTGTCAAAGCGTGCTGCAGTGTCAAAGCGTGCTGCAGTGTAAAAGTGTGCTGCAGTGTAAAAGCTTACAGCACCTGGTATTCCCAGGCAGTCTCCCATCCAAGTACTAACCAGGCCCGACCCTGCTTAGCTTCCGAGATCAGACGAGATCGGGCGTGCTCAGGGTGGTGTGGCCGCAAGCCGACGGGCAGGTGACACAGACTCCTTTTATAGACCAGGCAAGGCCCCCTGCTCGTGGAGGGGCTCAAAAGTCAGCCTTCCGAACACACTGCACTTGAGCCTTTATCGCCACTACCTGCTACACTCTATTCCAGTATTTGGAAGCTACACCGAGATGGGTAAGCTGCTGTTGGTGCCGTCAGGTCCAGTTGTTGCTGAATCTATAGGAAATGACAGCCAGGTATGCCAGTGAAAAGGTCGAGTGTTTCCTCTCCAATGTGTGCTGGAGGTTGAAGTTGAACACAGCACAGCATTAACGAGCACCTGAGTCAAGGCATTGGACTCTGGGACTATCCATTTCCTGCACCATCGGCCAAAGAGCTGTGTCTGGGAACAGCCACCCAGTGCTGGGCAAGTACACCTCATACTTACCTGGCAGGGGAGACACCATGATCAAGAAGGTGGTTCACCCAGGGCGAGGCTCAGCCATTGCACTCTGGTTGTGCTGACCCCTGCAAATTCCCCAAACGTGGGAATCTTGACTGCATAATTTTTGCTGGTGGGGGACTGCGTCCGCGCTCTCCCCCGATGACGTAGTTGTAAGCAAAGGTCAGCCGCCCAAAGTTCCGCCTTGTGTGCCCATCTCCAGGCTTCTCACGTGCTCGCAGAGCGACATCCCCAGTCTTTCCAAGTTGCTGGGAATGGGATGGTTGTGGCTGTTGTCTTTTAGCTCTAAGGAAATGTCATGCTCCCTTTCCCGGCTCTTTGTAGGAGAACTGGATTGATGGAGATGGATCCATGGCCATCATGCCAAGGGTTAATACTTTGGCGCTTGTTCCATCCACTCCTGTACATTGACCTGATATTGAAGCGATGCCAGGAGCAGCTCACCATTTCAGAAGCCCGGAGGAGCTGGGAAACGGCCCGGCAGTTTGTACTGCTCGGTGTGACACAGAGCTGCTTTGCTCATGCACTCACATCTACCACTAAACCTTGGAGGTGTGCCACAGCCTCAGCGATTGATAGAAAACTGCAGCACACAACCAACAGTAAGAATGCGCTTCCAAACATGCAGTCAAATGTGGGCGGTTGATTGGCCGGCAAACCAAAAACGTTGAAGAAAGGCTGTCCCAAGGTGGCCGGCCGGGCCGACCGAGACTGTGGTGACTCCGGCGGATAGACTCCTTGGCTGCCCTCAAGGAGAGGGTCTATGTCGACTCTGGTTTTTCTTCAAAATGCACAAGTCTTTCGCCTTTTACTAAAGACTTCCGTGGAGAGGAACGTCCGAGGGTTTAAGTTATTTTTGGTGGGCTTTGCTGTATGGCTGCGCCCTTTGAGTGTGTCAAATGTCAAGCAGCTGTCCGTCACGGCTCAGAGGTGCACTTAGATCACCTGGGGGCGGAGGTGATCGGCAGCAGCCTTTGTTATGCGCACTTCAGAAACATGGCACCACAACAAGTAACTTGTGCGCCAAGATCTTGAGTTGGCCCCAGACACTGGCGGGCCATCGCTTCTCGGCCTTTTGGCTAAGATCAAGTGTAGTATCTGTTCTTATCAGTTTAATATCTGATATGTCCTCTATATGGGGATTAAATATTAAATGCATTTTTGAGCATTGGGCGGTGAAACCTGGGGCTTGCTCTCTTCACTCCTTGCATTGACCTGGTATTGCAGTGCCACCAGGAACGGTGCACCGTTCTCTTTTTTTCTGTGAAAACCAAAGCAAGGCTGAAACTGGAAGGACATTAACGTGTGCCCGTGCGTCAACGTAATTGCAAGCCCACGTTTCTTGTAAGGAAGCAGCAGTGTCAAAGCGTGCTGCAGTGTCAAAGCGTGCTGCAGTGTAAAAGTGTGCTGCAGTGTAAAAGCTTACAGCACCTGGTATTCCCAGGCAGTCTCCCATCCAAGTACTAACCAGGCCCGACCCTGCTTAGCTTCCGAGATCAGACGAGATCGGGCGTGCTCAGGGTGGTGTGGCCGCAAGCCGACGGGCAGGTGACACAGACTCCTTTTATAGACCAGGCAAGGCCCCCTGCTCGTGGAGGGGCTCAAAAGTCAGCCTTCCGAACACACTGCACTTGAGCCTTTATCGCCACTACCTGCTACACTCTATTCCAGTATTTGGAAGCTACACCGAGATGGGTAAGCTGCTGTTGGTGCCGTCAGGTCCAGTTGTTGCTGAATCTATAGGAAATGACAGCCAGGTATGCCAGTGAAAAGGTCGAGTGTTTCCTCTCCAATGTGTGCTGGAGGTTGAAGTTGAACACAGCACAGCATTAACGAGCACCTGAGTCAAGGCATTGGACTCTGGGACTATCCATTTCCTGCACCATCGGCCAAAGAGCTGTGTCTGGGAACAGCCACCCAGTGCTGGGCAAGTACACCTCATACTTACCTGGCAGGGGAGACACCATGATCAAGAAGGTGGTTCACCCAGGGCGAGGCTCAGCCATTGCACTCTGGTTGTGCTGACCCCTGCAAATTCCCCAAACGTGGGAATCTTGACTGCATAATTTTTGCTGGTGGGGTACTGCGTCCGCGCTCTCCCCCGATGACGTAGTTGTAAGCAAAGGTCAGCCGCCCAAAGTTCCGCCTTGTGTGCCCATCTCCAGGCTTCTCACGTGCTCGCAGAGCGACATCCCCAGTCTTTCCAAGTTGCTGGGAATGGGATGGTTGTGGCTGTTGTCTTTTAGCTCTAAGGAAATGTCATGCTCCCTTTCCCGGCTCTTTGTAGGAGAACTGGATTGATGGAGATGGATCCATGGCCATCATGCCAAGGGTTAATACTTTGGCGCTTGTTCCGTCCACTCCTGTACATTGACCTGATATTGAAGCGATGCCAGGAGCAGCTCACCATTTCAGAAGCCCGGAGGAGCTGGGAAACGGCCCGGCAGTTTGTACTGCTCGGTGTGACACAGAGCTGCTTTGCTCATGCACTCACATCTACCACTAAACCTTGGAGGTGTGCCACAGCCTCAGCGATTGATAGAAAACTGCAGCACACAACCAACAGTAAGAATGCGCTTCCAAACATGCAGTCAAATGTGGGCGGTTGATTGGCCGGCAAACCAAAAACGTTGAAGAAAGGCTGTCCCAAGGTGGCCGGCCGGGCCGACCGAGACTGTGGTGACTCCGGCGGATAGACTCCTTGGCTGCTCTCAAGGAGAGGGTCTATGTCGACTCTGGTTTTTCTTCAAAATGCACAAGTCTTTCGCCTTTTACTAAAGACTTCCGTGGAGAGGAACGTCCGAGAGTTTAAGTTATTTTTGGTGGGCTTTGCTGTATGGCTGCGCCCTTTGAGTGTGTCAAATGTCAAGCAGCTGTCCGTCACGGCTCACAGGTGCGCTTAGATCACCTGGGGGCGGAGGTGATCGGCAGCAGCCTTTGTTATGCGCACTTCAGAAACATGGCACCACAACAAGTAACTTGTGCGCCAAGATCTTGAGTTGGCCCCAGACACTGGCGGGCCATCGCTTCTCGGCCTTTTGGCTAAGATCAAGTGTAGTATCTGTTCTTATCAGTTTAATATCTGATATGTCCTCTATATGGGGATTAAATATTAAATGCATTTTTGAGCATTGGGCGGTGAAACCTGGGGCTTGCTCTCTTCACTCCTTGCATTGACCTGGTATTGCAGTGCCACCAGGAACGGTGCACCGTTCTCTTTTTTTCTGTGAAAACCAAAGCAAGGCTGAAACTGGAAGGACATTAACGTGTGCCCGTGCGTCAACGTAATTGCAAGCCCACGTTTCTTGTAAGGAAGCAGCAGTGTCAAAGCGTGCTGCAGTGTCAAAGCGTGCTGCAGTGTAAAAGCTTACAGCACCTGGTATTCCCAGGCAGTCTCCCATCCAAGTACTAACCAGGCCCGACCCTGCTTAGCTTCCGAGATCAGACGAGATCGGGCGTGCTCAGGGTGGTGTGGCCGCAAGCCGACGGGCAGGTGACACAGACTCCTTTTATAGACCAGGCAAGGCCCCCTGCTCGTGGAGGGGCTCAAAAGTCAGCCTTCCGAACACACTGCACTTGAGCCTTTATCGCCACTA